>NW_022725829.1:285337-304278 GCF_011630105.1 Anneissia japonica
ACACCGGGGTGGCGCCAGGATTTGCCCGGAGTCCAATGTCCCCGACGAAAAAAAGCGGGCGTGGTCGGGCGTCCCTCAATATCCGTCGAAAGTGTTCCATGGGGCTCATCCTCCCCCTGAAAAAAACCCCCATTTTTGTTTTGGTTTGAAAGGCTTACTTAGTCGATTTTGGTGTCTACTAATATGTAGAATATACATTACATTTTTCTCCCCAACGAATTTTTCTCCCCTTTTCTTCCACCCCCCCCCCGTTGGGGGGGGGGGGGGGGGGGGGGGGGGTGGAAGAAAAGCCAGACCTACCCAACGGGGGCCCTGCCCCCATGCGCTGCCGCCACCCCTGCTAAGTAGAGTATTGTACTATAGTAGGGCCTAGGCCATTGAATTGATTTCATTTTTTCTGTCATGATTAAGGCGTAATCCCTACCGCTAAAATAAGGCTAACTAGGCCTATGTATTATTTCAATCTGTGTAGGCCCCATGAATTGATAATATTCCAGGGATCCTAATTTTTGGAAAGAAAAACACACAGGAACAACTTATTTTTTCTTACATTGGTTGTACCATGAAGGAATTAGTTGCTGTGTGATTACAGACAGAGCCTACACTCTGTCGAGGAAATGAATACAAAACATAGGCCTAGCTGAAGTTATGCATGACGTCAGCATACGAAGTCACGCCCCCTCGGCTGAACCCGCTGTATTTAGCAACTACCTAAAATTTTTACAAGAGGCGCTCAGTCCCTCGCAATCAGGGGAGGCGCAAGAGAAGGGGATGGGGGAGGGTATAGCCCACCCACCAAGAAAGCATAGCGCCCCCCCCCCCCGGTCGGGGAAGACGAGTAAGTTGTCGGGGAATAAACAAATAAAAAAAATTATTCACTTCATTAAACTATTTTTGTTAACTTTTCATCACAATAATAATAATATTTTGGTTTTGGAAGCTGATTTCGACATTAGAAAACATATTCTATACATTAAGTCATATTATAGTAGCTCGATGCCTATCAAATAAATAATAAAAATTTGCAATAATTCGTCAAAAATATATCCGTGGCTTCCAGGGGGCTTCGCCACCTGCACCCCAACCGGGGGCCCTAAGCGGCCCTCTGGCCCCCAGCCAGCTCAGACTTCGCTCTACTATTCCCCTCGTCGGGGCCTTTAGCCCCTCCGCCGGGCAGGTCATGGCGCCATCACTGCTCGCGATGCACAAAGCAGCTAATCATTCCTATTTTTATCATTTAATAGGCCTATTGTAAAATAACAATTTTAACAATATTTATATGTGTATGTATATATGTGTATGTGTGTATATATGTGTGTGTGTATATGTATATGTATATATGTGTGTATGTGAATATATATATATATATGTGTGTGCATGTGTATGTACATATGTGTGTGTATGTGTATATGTATATGTGTGTATACATATATGTATACAGTACATTTGTATTTGTGTGTTTGTATATTTATTAATTTTATATGCATATTCAAACAGTTTTAAGTTGCTTTTTAATGTATTTTTCTAGTTAAGTTGTTTTCTTTTAAGTTATTTGTTATGATTGACGTACCTCCTGAGTGCCGCTGATGTAAATGGTGTCTGTATAGAGTCAATAATTGCTTTGATTTGATTTTGACAATAGGATTTTCCAAAATATTGAACGAGGACATACCAGAAAAACAACACATGGTGGGAATTGATTATTCAAATTACGTTAGTACAGTACAGTGGAAAGTAGGAGAGTAATACTCAGTACAGTGGATCGTATAAACTTCATATATATATATATATATATATATATATATATATATATATATATATATATACACCTATATATAATATATTATATTTTTTTTTTTAATTTTTTCCAACATAAATTATATATTACATGCCCTTTGCACACCCACACCCCCCACCGCTGGCGCCGCCACTGGGTGGCAAGTCGGAAGATGGTTCCCCACGTTATTTGAACTTGTCACCTTCACAGGCAGGAGTGTCCGTTTCTTTCTGGACCCACCTCCTGCAAATACTCTGAGCCACCCCAGTACTAGCGTCGTACTCGAGTAAAAACTATTAGAATTACTATCTAGGCTAAATAAAAGTGCGAGAGGCCTATGTAGCTACGACAAATCTCAACGCTATTATAAGCAACATATGGAGCCTCAATTTTACCTGAACACAGCAAGATTATCCACGAAGGCGTTCAATAACACTGAAGGGCGATTGTATTATAAATAGGCTTAGGCCTCCAGTAGAAGTTCATACGCTAATACCACAGGTATAATAGTATAGAAATATACCGGAAATAATACAATTGCAATTATTCAACTAAGAACCATCACATGATATCAAACGGTGTAAAATGATTGGCTACTGTGTAGTTAGCATTCATCACATGTACCGTTGTGTTTATTGAGTACATGACCGTATGTTATAGCAATACCTGGTACAACAATGTCCATTATGGCGGCGACAGAAATTAAAATATGGGAAGGGAAAGGGAAAGAGAAAATATTTTGGGAGAAGGAGCGATGACGTGCTTCTTTTGAGTTGTAGACGAAGGTGCAATTGTGGATTGTCATGTTCCCGTTCGTTGACGGTGGAAGTGGGGGAAGGGCTGTTAAGGAGACAGTGTGTAGGCCTCTGTGGGCCAGGGTTGCCAGTTAATGCTTTTTTAAAACCGTCAAACACCATCTTACGGCTAAATTCGGCCAAAATTGTTCGGTATGTGCCAAATTTCTGCCAGATTTTGAACGGATTAGTATTAGTAGAGGACCTGATTTGTAGATTTGTATGCACTTAATTTAGGATCGAGAGAATATCTCAACTGATATAGACTAATTGCACCAAAGGAACAACATCGGATGTATGCTCAAATCTGTATCCTGGACGAATAGCCCGAAAATGACCACACCCTTGCTTAAATTGCCTCACTCCCTTTTTCATTGGAAGTGTTATTTTAACATTAGGCTAGACAATATGAACGTATTGCAGAAAAGGTTTTTCCTTTCATAAAAGAACACATATGATGAGGGATCTAATTTCATGCAGAAATCTCACCTTAATCAAGTCCGTTAATATGGAAATTAACTTAAATATGCAACAAAGGGGACACGCCCCTTTTTTTTAAAATTGGAAGTGCTACAGTAATGGAAGTGCTACAGTAATGGTAGGCTAGACAAACTGAACATTGCAAACAAGGGTGTTTCTTAATTTAATGAACACATATGATGAGGGGAGACATTTTTAGAAATCACAATGTGGTCACATATCCTGTTCATATGTAAATTAGCTTAAATACGCAAAAAAATAGGGGTCACCCCCCTTCTTTATTTTATTTACTGCATTTAGCGTAGGCTAAGCCATCTAAATATATAGAAAATAAGGGTTATTGTTTTATAAATGAACACATATGATGAGGGGATAAAATTGTAGAAATTACACTGTGGTCAGATATCCTGTTCATATGCAAATTAGCCTAAATATGCAAAAAAAGTAGGGGTTACGCCCCGTTTTTATTTAAAGCAATACTTTAAATAGTAAGGCTGGCAATCTGAACATATTGCAAACAAGGGTTTTTCTTTTATAAATGAACACATATGATGAGGTGATAACATTTCAGAAATCACACCTGGTCACATGTCCTGATCATATGCAAATTAGCTTAAATGTGCAACAAATATGACCACGCCCCTTTTTTATTTGAAGCACTACTTTTAAATCGTAGGCTAAGCCATCTGAAAATATTGCAAACAAGTTTTTCTTATAAACATAATATGTGAGTGGATAACATTTTAGAAAACACACTGTGGTCACATGTCCTGTTCATAGACAGATTTGCTTAGATATGCCCAAAAATGGTGGCCACGCCTCTTTTTATATTTTAAGTGCTACTTTAAACAGTAGGCTAGATAATCAAAAAATATTGCAAACAATGATTTTTCTTTTGTAAACACATATGATTTCTGAAATTTTATCCCTTCCTCAGATATGTTCATTTATAAAAGAAAAGCCTTGTTTGCAATGTTCAGATTGTATAGCCTACCATTAAAGTAGTGCTTTATTAAAAAAAGGGGGTGTAACAACTATTTTATTTCGCATAATTAAGCTAATTTGCATATGAACAGGATATTTGACCAAAGTGTGATTTCTGCAATTTTATCCTTCATCATATGTGTTCATTTATAAAAACCCTTATTTTCAATATAGGTCTATTAAGATGGCCTAGCTTACGGTTAAATGTAGTGCCTCAAATAAGAAAGGGTCTGGCCCCTATTTTTTGCATGTTTAAGCTAATTTGCATTTTAACAGGACATGTGACCACAGTGTAATTTCGAAAATTTTATCCCCTCATCATATGTGATCATCAAATTAAGAAAAACCCTTGTTTGCTATATGTTCAGTTTGAATTAAATTTTTCCCCATTGGAAACCCTAAAAAAGGCAGCGGTTGTAAGTTCAAAGCACATAAAATAGAAAAGAAGACCATTAATAACGTATGGGGACCAGCTGAGAAATTAAGGGCTAAAGAATATTTTGAAAGTTTGAAAAGAGTAAGAAGCTGGTTAAGGGAATTCGAATTAAGTCAAGCAGTAGGGGGAAAGATGTCAGAGTCAAATTTTTGATAATATTATTTTTAAATATTCAACCCTACCCATTGACCGTTTCCCACATTTCCAAAATGTTTTTTTTTTTAACTCAGAAATGTTTTTTTTTTAAATTTTTTAATTTAATTTTATTTTTTGGTCACGCTGATCAATTTTTATCAAAGTATTTAGGATCTAAGACTACGCTATATAGAGTAACTAAGCTTTTCCATTGGCGGTCATTTAGAACATTCTACTGAGATTGTTTTTTTCATCTACTGTAATTGTATCACCACTTACATTTTGTAAACTTTCGAGAACCTTTGAAGGGGGAGGGGGGCTTTTTGTATACTGAACTCACCTAATTACTGTACTTAACCAAAGTTACTTTTCGGAATTTCTCGCAGACATTTTTTTTGCAAATGCAAACACGCTATTTTGTCTTTCAATAATAACGTTATAAGTATACATATGCCCTCTTACATTTTAATTAATACCGTACACCGAAATGTTCCTTTTAGATCCATTTTTTTTTTCAAATTACGTACACGTAGGTGCTCTTCCTGCTGAAACTCAATTAAAATGGATAAAGCATCGTGTTTCTTTTGGCTTTAATCTGAGTTAGTGAAGGCCCAATCAACCATCTGAAAGTAAATAGCCAATGTCAAAGGTACTGAAATGATGGTAACAGTAACTAAATAAATATCAGGTAAATTTGTAGTTGGTGTCGCCGGATGGGTTTCCGGCACCTGTACGGGTAGATAAATGCACGCGAGGCCATCTTGTTTTACAATCTTCTTAAAAATACCATACTAATTTTATTATTACAACGTAGACATACATCACAATACAACAGCAAGCAGTTGTTGAATTAACAATCGTGACGTGTATGTTAACAATCCCATACCTCTCAGTAAACATTTCCTTGTAAGAACTTCAATATATATATAGTTACTATATTTGGTGAGGTGCAAATCTGTATACGTAAAATCTGTGCTAACATCCTTCTCTAGCTTTTCTGTTAGTGGTAGGTTTCAAAAACCTACCACGTAGGTTAAGTCATATAATTATTTTGCAAAATATTATAGTAGTAGTCAGTAATATTCCTCATTATTGTCAGCACCATCCATTAAACATCATCTCAATATATGGGTAAAAGTAAAGGTAAAGGTAAAAGTAGGAGAAAACCCATAACTTGCAGCGTCATTGTGCTGAATTGGGTATGGGCGTGGTCAGTAACTACATAGCAGCCGTAAAGAGGCGTTTCATGGTCGATACATGTTTACATCATTCCACAACGACAGGGGCTGGAATGAATCATAACATTGGGGTAACCCCCTACTCTTCCGAAAGATGCAATGGGTTCTTAAAAGTGCACACGAGCCAGATGTATACACTGGACCTCCATTTTAAGTCCTTATCAGAGAAGACTTGGTTCTACTAACCGAACCATGGGCAAGGAGCGGCTGGAATCAGTGCCGATGTTAAGGCTGTAGCTAGCGGCGCCCCTGCCTTACCACTCGGCCATTTGACTTGCCTTAATAAATAATAAAGATTGGATTGGATTGGATTTGTTCGGTGTAAACACCAAGGATAGACCACGAAAGTCTAGAAGAAGACTTGTTTCCAGTGGGGATCTACCAACTTCAATCACAGTTTTAAAAAAATGTTAATGGCCTACTTTTAACCAATATATGTATACAAAAAATAAAGTATATATACTGTCTCTTATACACATCTAGATGTGTATAAGAGACAGCATATATATATAGGTTTCAGCCATCTTTAACTGCCAGACGACAACATAGTGTCATTGCACCCGCGTGGGCATAGACACAAAAATCATTGTTTCTTATCTATTGTAATTGTTTATTTTTCATGAAGAAAATAAAGGTTATGTTCATATTTTCACAGTTATTGAAGATGTAAATTTATTCTAAAACATGAATTGATTGTTTACTAAGTCCGCCCCTTGAATATTGTTGCTAAGATTACACAAACATTTGTCATTTGTGTGGGAGAAGTTGCGCGTATCCCAGAACTAAATAACACGTTTCCATTGGTCAGTTAAATTTAAATTTGTTTGGCATTCTCGAAAAGTTCATTTAGTCAAGTGTTTAATCTAATCTCTAATGTTTTGTTTATCAGAATACGCGTACGCTACTGTAAAGCTTTGTCTAGGGGCCTACTATCAAATTTTATGTGACAAAAAAATTTGACGTGTCCATATATGGATACGATGGTGTCATATCAAATTATCAAATTGTATCAAAAAACTTGAACGTGTTCAACTCTTATGTTCCATCGCATTTTATGTGACGCTTTTTTGATGAAAGTTTTCATCATTATAACCATGATACGTTATGATACATTATTATAAGCATATAACATTAAATCTGTGGATCCTATCATTGCGTTTTAACAAAACCGATGAGGAATAAGAAGTTTCAGTTTCATATTTTTTTTTCTTTTGTTCCATTGTGTTTTCACCTTGAAAACAAAGTTGGTTGTTGGAAATGAGATAGAATAATTGACGGTATACAGAAACTACAATAAAAAGATTAAAAACATCTAAGATGTGTATTAATTATATACCGTAGCCTATATACTGAAGTTATAACAATAATATATATACATTATATATATTGTATAAGGACTGTCTGTCACTTTAACAAAACAATAGGCCTAACTAAATAATTATGCACTGAAATATCTTCAGATCAAGCGAAACTGCAAAACTCCAGTTTCATCAGCAACAAGAAGAACTTGCTTATCAGTTGTTATCTTAGTAACACACATCCCACGTGGTCGCAAAAGAACATCTTCCTCTGAAATGCATCCACGAAATATACCGTCTGAATTGTACATCAGCACATAATAATACCTGCGATATGTTTTTGCTTGTACACTAACTATGATGTTGTCATTAGGGTCAACTGTCACACCTCTAACAAATGCTCCCCTGCCATATACAGTCACAGGCACAGGTCTTGCATTACCATTGAGAGGGATAATTTGAAAACGGAAATTTTTACAATCTGTCACGACCCAGCTGTTGTTGCTCTGCATATTAATAAACCACGGGTGAAAAAAATTACCAAAATCTTTACCTTGGCCTACGTAATATTGTTTAAATACACCCGTTTTGTCAAACACACAGATACGGTGATCATCATAGTCCACAACAAGTATGTCACCATTGTCCTTTAATGCAATTCCATTTGGTTTCTTCAATTGGGTTTTGCCGAATCTTTTAAGGAAGTTACCATTCGTATCAGACAAGAATACTTCGTGATTACGAATATCTGTCATGTGCACAACACCTATTTGTGATACTGTTATTCCAAATGGGTCGAAATCATGAGCCATGTTTATAAGCTTAAACGTAAATTCCCGTTGCAGTACACCATCTTTATCAGTGACGACAATGCGATTGTTTCCTTTGTCAGTTACGTAGATTTCATTTTTATACTCAACCACGTCATGGGCTGCTTTGTATTTGACGTTGCCAAATTTTTCAAGTTTCTGGTTGAATGTTGGGGAGATCCTTAAATCATATGGAGAATTACACAATTCCCTTCCATAAATGTAAGCGTGGATCTTATGATCACCAATCATTGTAGGAACGAATACGTACAAGCCGTCTATATTTTGAATATTGCCTTTGGACAAGTCGGGTTGCATAACCCTCAAAACAACATCTTGCAGATTCACTGATATATACACACTTGCATCCACCAATTCGGTATCCCTATTCACCACTATCTTCGATAAAGATACATCTGCAGATGTTCCAAGCATCAACTTGCCAGCGGATATATTTTGGGTATTAAAAGGGTTCTCAATTTCGTATCTGAGGTAAGGATTTTCGACACCAATTGATGTGTTTGATAGAGATTTGATGGTCATTAATTTTTCCCACATTTTCTGTACATTTTCTGGTAGATCTACAGACTCCTTTGAAATCGTATTTATAATAGTTTCTCCTTCTTTGTATTCGTTGTGTAATTCTTTAAATTCAGCCATGTGCTTTTCAATATCGAGGATTTTTTATCAACGGCTGTTGTTATTTCGAATACAGCTTTGTCACAAAATGAGTTCACAGCATCTATACATTGTGCTATAAAGACAGCCAGCATTTCTTTCTCCATATGTTCATTTTCTTTCAGCTGGCCATATGACTCTTGTGCTCGTTGTAGAGAATTTTTCGAGATTTTCTGTTTATGTGATAGCTCTTGGTTGATTGTATCCAGGTTTTGAGTTGCGTGGGATTGATGTTTGTTCAGACATGCTTGGCATACACATTCCAAGCATGTGCTACAGAATGCAACAACTTTATGATTTTATCTTACACATACATGCTTCTCTGATTCTCTGTTTATAACCTCAAGTACACGTTTGAGTTGGTAATTTTTTTGAAGTTTTTTCGCTCCATTTGGAAATGGACCATGATTAGTGTTACACAAAGGGTATATTAGGACGCCCTCCTTTTGCGCAACCCAAACATCTAAACACCTTTCGCAAAATGTATGATGACATGGTAGGATTTTGGTATCCTTTAATATACCAAAATGTATGTGGCACTGGAGTTCATCTTCTAGTTCGTCCGCGAAAGCCGCTGCCATCACGTTACTCTGTAATAGAAACGAACTTTTTTTAGATAAAGTTTTCTATGTAATAGATTTTGATATCTTTTTAAATATTTTATATGTTTATCTTGTATATAGTATTTATTTTATGTGAAACTGGGTGAGTGGGAAACACTGACATTAGTCACAGTGATTAAGTTCGCTTTAGTGTTTCCATCCAGCTCACCCAGTTGATTTTATGTGTTTTGTCTGTTTTAATTGGAAATAAAAGAATAAGAATAAGAATAATAATAAAAGTTGAGTTTTGAGTAAGGCTTTTGTTGACCAACCTACTATCACCGTTGCACTTATGGCAAAAGGCCCCCGCCTTATCTAAATTCGACATTTCATTAATAAACAAATACACTATTCTTTTATTATATAGATTATTTTTTTAAAAATAATAATACAATAATACAAAAGAAATCTATTGGGGCCCCACCGTCAGAAGGTTTCTGGATCCGCCCCTGCGGTGTCATGGGCCCTCAATAATCGCATCACAACTTTCTTGCTCTTTGCGCTGTTTTCAATTCTGTCAGCCTCAGTGATCAGCTGTTATGTGCATCGCGAGTGAGTGACAATTGGAGGCATAGAAGATTCAATGTAACGCCTCCTTGATCTTATGAGGTAGTTTCCTGCCGCAGTTTGCAGGATTTATGCGATTTATCCATGATGGGTCGAGTGCCGCGACAGTCTTACTGAGTAGTAGACCTCTAATAATGAAGAGTATGGTTGAACACCCACAGTTGAAACCCTTTTTATTACAACAGAACATGTCTAAAATAAGCAATAATATTAGGCTATTATCTACAAAATTATCAATACTGTAGGGCCTTTTTTTAAAGAGTGTGTTGTCTCTCGCGCATACATTGTATATACTATACCAACATAAAAACTTGCGGGACATCTGGCTGGACCAACTTTACGTGTAAATTCAAATAATGTGGACCCATTTTCTTAAAAGTTGACTTATTTTACCCCCCCCCCCCAAAAAAAAGAAGAATGTGGAGTAATTTTTTTTTTTGGTGGGGAGGGGCCGAAAAACCGAAATGTCAGCGCGACCAACCGAAAAACCACATTGGTGACGCAGTAAGCCACCGAGTTTTTAAATTATAATCACAAGTATTTATAAAACTTGTAGGCCTATATGACCTTGACTTCGTAGTACCATACACAAACGCAATAAAAAAAAATCACAATATACGTTTATTTGGGACTAAATGCAACGCAGTAAGCCACCGAGTTTTAAAATTATAATCATAAGTATTTTGTAAAACTTGTATATGACCTTGACCTTGTAATACCATACAGGAGCGCAATAAAACAAAATCTCCAAATATACGTTTATTTGGGACTAAATACAAGGCAGTAAGCCACCAAGTTTTAAAATTTTAATCACAAGTATTTGTAAAACTTGTATATGACCTTGACCTTGTATTACCATACACGAGCGCAACAAAACCTCACAACATACTGGTAGATTTATTTAGGACTAAATACAACGCAGTAAGTTACCCAGTTTTAAAATTCTAATTCTAATAATAGTTGAATGAAACAAGTTATTACAAAGTGCGACAGACTTTATTAGAAAGTGCGACAGCTTTGCGTATTACAAAGTGTGTGACAGGCAGTCATTACAAAGTGCACGAAGGCGTTCCTCAACACTGAACGGCGATTAAATTATAAACAATAGACTTAAAGATGTACTGTCTCTTGCAAAAAAAATCAAAAAAAAAAAAAATCATGAAAATCATTTTTGAAATTTACTTGCCCATTTTGAAGTAACATAAAAATTATCAACTTTAACATAGAAATTATTGTATTTAAAAATGCTTACCCATAAAAACGATTATTTTACAGCGAAACAATGATAGAAACACTTCCAGTCACTGGAAGTGTTTTTATTATAGTTATCCAGGGAACACATTTTTTTAAATAAATGATTTCTATGCTCAAGTTAATAATTTGTATGTTACTGCAAAATGAGTAAGTTAATTTGAAAATTATTTTTTATGATTTTGGTAATTTTCAAGGGACAGTACATCCTTAATAAGCCTCCAGTAGAAGTTCATACGCTAATACCACAGGTATAAATAATATAGAAATATATGTATATCGTCAAAATTATTTGACGAAGAACCATTACATGATATCAAACGGTGTAAAATGATTGGCACTCTCTATTAGCATACATTACATACCGTTGTGTTTATCGATTAACATTACCGTATTTTATAGCATTACCGAAAGGTCCACTGATTAATGTCAGATAAGATCGTATAATACCTACTCCAAGTATCGAAATGAACGCCATCGATGATGACATAATTAATGTTGAAATATTGAATCCCGACACGATGACGTGCATATCGATACTTGGAGTGTGTATTATACTACCGGTATCTTACAGGATTACCTGGTACAACAATAAGTTCATTATGGCGGCGACAGAAATTAAAATATTGGGAGGAAAAGAGAAAGAAAAACTTTTTTAGGAGGGGGAGTGATGACGTGCTTTTCTCGAGTTGTAAATGGAGTTAAAATCCGTGATTAGCTCGTAATTAGAGTGAAAATAACATTTATTAGGTTAAATAAATTGGTGCGCCAGATACAAAGCTATGACAACTTTAATAAATAATTTAATTTAATAAAACGCGTTATTTTTGTGGTACTTAAAACAATTAATCAATGTCGCTATCGAATTATTTTAATGATACAGAGATTTCGAGTTAAAATGAGTCCTGCAGAGTAACTTCGAATAAGTTTCTCTCTCTTTCCTTGAAATTGGAGGTGCAATCGGATCTGGATAATCGCATCGAACATTTATATGGCGCTCTCAGGAAACACAGCGCCTAACAGTTCAAGTGGGATATAATAAATTTAATAAACTATTTGATATTTATTTTATTGTATTCAATCAGGTGTGGCGCCAGGATTTGCCCGACGGGGTCCGAGGTCCCCGATCGGGGAATGGGGGCGATGACCCAAACAAGAGCAAAGTAGGCGTGGTCAGGTGTCGCTTAAAATATTTCAGCCGCTGAGGGGTGGGAGTGGGGTGGGTTAGGGGACGAGTGCCTTTTTTGCCACCCTGGCCTGCTATGGGGTACCATATGCAGCAGAAATCCATGTTAAAATCAAAAGTAATTGCAAAATTTGACGTCTAATTTATTAAAACGTAGGCGTAAATTTCTCAAAATGTAGATCTAGTTTCCTAAAATGAAGTTCTAATTTTTCAAAACGTAGTTCAAATTTTCCAAAATGTAGTTCTAATTTCTTTAAAATGAAATTCAAATTCAAAACGTAAGTCTGACTAGAGTTCAGGTCTGACATGATCAAACGCACTCTCCAAATTCCGAAATGTGCTAATACTACGAAAAATCAATAAATTAGAGACTTGTGGAAAGTTCAGCTTGGCTGTAGGCGATTTTTTTCCCGTACGAAACATTTGCATGAAACTCCACTCAAAATCTCAATTCTGGAGGTCAAAAGGTCATCAACCAAAGATACTGTAAACGTCTACAAAACCTCTGAGATACAGCATTGTCGCTCGCTGTCTGATTTTGAAGAACACATTGACGTTGAGATAGTATTATACATACTCCTAGTATCGAAATGCACGCCATCGTGTCGGGATTCACTATTTCGACATTAATTATGTCATCATGAATGAAAAATTATCTATATTTGCAAGCTTATATGCACAAGTACCAAAAGTGTTTGACCAATCAAAACATTTAGTAGATGACATATTTATGAATTAAGATCAAAGCATCCTTACCCTCTGATCAAAGTTACCTACAAAAACAAAGAAAGCTCATTTGAAACTTTCAGCCCATTGTTAAGCAATTGACGTTGCCATGCTAATAACTAATGGGTCGTTTAAAATGACAAATGTAATATTTAATTTAGCTGCATTGTTATTTGAACTTGTCATGTACAATGTGATCACTTACTCAAAAAAGTTTTAGAAGGCGGCTTTCAGAGGAAAGCACAAAGAGGAAGGAAAAGAACAGCATTTAATTGGTCATGAAACAGGGTGACAGTTATTTTGACATTAAAAGAAAAGCTGAGAATAGACAGCTCTAAAATAGGGATGACATCTTCATAGGACCTGCCAAAATAGTAGAGCACCAATGAATGAATGAAGCCTAGTTGTTAATTATAGACCTAGCAAATAGTATTGTACTGTAGGTGCTTCTTGATTACAAGGCTTAAGCCAAGTGAATTAATGGCGAAATTATATATTTTTATTTAATTACTATTATTTTTATTATTATTTATTTTTATTATTATTTATTATTATTAATCGTTATTAATATTATTATTATTATTATTATTATTATTATTATTATTATTATTATTATTATTATTATTATTATTATTATTTAATATTAATTACATTACAAGGTTTAGGCCAAGTTCATAAATGCCGGAATAATATATTTAATTTTATTATTTAATATTTTTCTTACCCACTGTTCCATTTTAATTTCGTGTTTCAAATGTGTTTAAATTTTTTTTCAAAATTTCACTCAATGTCATGTGAAGCGTGACTGTTGTGTCAGGCCCTGGACCCTAGCTTAGCTAGGGGCATATAGTCTAGGAAGGGCCTATAGGTAGGACTTAACTAGGTTAGCCTCTTTTGCTCTAGCCTTAATTGATAGTACCTATACTACTGGTGGTGGTGGTACTAGCTGTTGTTGTTGTAGGTAGTATTACATTTGATAACAAACCAAGAAGCTCACAGTTTTACAGACGTACATCACATAAATCGGTAAGATTTAATAGGCCTACCGTAGCTAAACAAAGAACAATACAGTAATAGAGAATACTCGAGCGTAACGACATTGTGAAGTGCCTGCCTGCTCGAGTCGAGTCAATCCGAGACGGCCCGAGTGGAGTTTCATGCAAATGTTTTGTACGGAAAAAAAATCGCTGGCTGTACAGCCTGGGTTCCAGGCCCTAATTTTGGGTTACTCACTCTATATTGCACTTAGTGCGCGCCATACCTAATTTAATTGGCGTCCCATACTAGATTTACTTTTTCTCGTTGGTGACGCTGTCCAGAATGAGAAAAATAACAAAAAATAAGACATGTGGTAAGTCCATAGAGATATAATAAGAATACTAGAGCGCTAACTGCAATGTATTCGATGTTCTAAATACGCAGAGCTGTGTGTGTGTGTGTGTGTACCATCCAAGATGACTGCCATAAATTTTAGGCCAATCAAATTTCGCCTAAGCACCACTATTTGCAGTTGAGCCCTCAATTTACACAGAAAGTTCAGTACATGGTTCAGTATAGCTAGTTACCCGTATGTTTGAAACTCGAGCGTTGCGGTGTATGAGTGTAATGTACACGATTTTAATTTTCATTCCTTGGCACTTTATTTTTGAATAAGATTAAGATGCTTGGCCTCGTTTTGGCTACGATAGTTTAATAATTTGTTATTACCATATACATACTCATTATCATTAATGAAATAATAGTCAGTCAGAGGGCTTATTTATGGTAATAATATGTATACTAAACCTGAGGGTGGCGCTTTACTACGACGGCCATCTTGAATGGTACACATACATAACTCTGCAAAGCTTCGCCATCTTGTCAGCACTCTAGTTGTTTAATCTCTATAGGCAAGTCTAGCTTGGCTGGTTTTGATTTACGTTTTGGAACAGAATTTGGAGAGGGCGTTTGATCAAGTCAGACCTGAAATCTAGTCAGACCTACGTTTTGAATTTGAATTACATTTTAAAGAAACTACATTTTGGAAAATTTGAACTACGTTTTGAAAAATTAGAACATTATTTTGGGAAACTAGATCTCATTTTGAGAAATTTACGCCTACGTTCTGATAAATTAGACATTGAATGTTGCAATTACATTTTGATTTTAACATGGACTTTTGCTGCGTATGGCACCCCATAGCCTGGATCCGCCACTGGCAAGATAAAGTTATTTAAAACGTTTAGTTTGAACTATAACCAAGCATATTTTAAAATTTGAATAAAATTCACAAAATTAAATTGAATTTTAAGACATGTCATAGAATTAGGCACGGAATCTAAATTTAGTGCTCAAAGGGTTATAAATGCAGAGTAATAACAGTAGGCAGCCGTAACGCTACAACAACCAATCGGGCCTATTAGAAGTTACAGTTTCAAGTTTACGGAAATTTCAGTATATCATTGGATGTATGGATTTATTCGGTGTAAACACCAAGGATAGCCCACGAATGTCTAGAAGAAGACTTATTTCCAATGGGGTCCTTCTGGTGGTGATTGGGCAGTACACCGGGAGACAATCCCCTACTTTTTTTTTCCCGAAGAGTGTACTGCGTTCTTTAACGTGCACATGGGCCATAATGCACACGGGACCAACGGCTTAAGCGTGTCATCCGAAAGACGGTGCGCTATTGTAACTTGTATTTCAGCCCTCTAACTAAAACACAAGGAGAGGCAGCAATGGAATTGAACCGGGGACCTAGAGATCTCCACGGTTCAGCGCACACACAGCGGCTACCACCAGATTAGCCGACTGAGCTAAGCTGCTCTCTCTCATTAGGTTGCAAAGCTACTGCACATTAGGCCTGAACAAATTGTTGGCCGTTTGGTTGGCCGTCATCACCCGCCCCTAACTCAATAAAAAAAAAAGGGGGGGGGGGCGGCTAAATAAACAAAAGTTAAACAAAGTTTTTATTATTTTTTTTCCTTTACAAATTAAAAAAAAAATGTGTGCGATTTGATCCTTATTTTTTACCAGATGCCCTTCAAATTTGTCTAAAGTCTAATGTAAGATATTGCCAATCTAGCCCTACATTCATTGGAAAATGTTGACTGTGGGTTAATGTTACTCCATCAGATGAGTTGGGCTTTTTATCATTTAAAAAATAGAAGGGCAAACAAACAATTTATTTTTTGGGCCTTATGTGAGTTAGGTCATGTGCCAACATTTCTGTCTGGAAATCAAACTGTGTATGCATCTATCGAAAAATAACGTTACATGATATCCATTGATGGAAAATATTGGTTACGGTACCCTCTAATTTTCATTTATAGCACCGTTTGTTATTGTTGTTCTTTACAGTACTATAGCATGCCTTGGGGGTAATTGTAAATGGTTTTTTCACATTTATATGTTGTAGCTTGCTTTTCAATCAGTGGGTTCTGGATCACTGTTGTCAAGCAGTGTCTAATGATTGGAGTAAAGCTTTTGACAGGATTAGTCACTCTATAATTCTTTTTAAGATAATGCATAACTAGTCTCTATCTAAGCAACATGTCTCAAAATGTAGTTTTTAGAGGTGAATCATCTCGGTCATGTCCTGTTCTTTCAGCAAAGGCGGCGGAAGCGGGGGAGGGCAGGGAGCCATTGGCCCACCCACTTTTTCCACTGGGGGGACCTACCCCCCCACTTTTGTGACTGTTTCCAGCACCAGTGACAAACATTTTACGAACGCTGCATATTATTGTTGTTGTTGTTGTTATTTGGTGCTTAGACACCTTGTTTATTTTCGTCTTATAAATTGATCTATTATTACCATTATAAAATATAGATTTTTAAAAAATTTCTAAAGAGTATTACAAGTTCCCTTTTTGAGTTGAGCAACCAAATGTTGATTAACGTCTGTATACACGCGTCTTTAAAGTTCCTTTAAACCCACCCTCAAGCATGAAAAAAAAATCACCTGCCTTCGTGAATTCTGTATTTAGGAATATGGGGGGAGGTAGGCACTCTTAATGGAGCGACGCTCTAGTTTTCTTTATGCTAACCACGGGCCCCCAACTTCCTAATTTTTAAAAAATTATAAAAAAGAAATTGGAGAAAACAGACAAAATTATATTAAATTTTTAATCTGAGAGTGCCATTTCCGGCCATCTGGAGGTGCCATAATCATATTTTTCTTACCTCAGCCCCAACAGTTACCCGGATGATGTGAGTGGACATTTTATTTGCGCAAAACCCTCACTGGGTCCCCTCTATCGACTTCCTGGACCCGCCACAGTTGGAGTATCATTTCTGGGCTACATAGAAGGGTAATGTTTATCCATCGGAGGGAAATTCATTGAGATCGTAGAAGCAATCTCGACTTTGACTTTGTTCGGAAATCTGTGACGCATTCAAGGGCGGGGGGAGGCTAAATTGTTCAATTTTTTTTAATGGAGATATAGGCCAAGTTATATTCAAATTTTAAGAATGAGAGTGGAATTTCCTGCCATCTAGAGGTGCCATAATCAGTATAGATATTCTATCTATGAATGTACCCTCCCTGGGCCTATTTCGAATTCCTGGATCCGCCACTTAAAATTAAAACAAAATATGAAGTCATAATTACAGTAGCTTGATGCCTATAAAATAACTTATAAAATTCACAAAACCTCGTAAAATATCCGTAGCTTCCAGGGATCATCGCCCCTGCACCCCCACTCGCTCCCAGCCTAGATGCTCGCTTCGCTCGCATATTGGACATTATGAAAACCAGCCACTTTCAATAACGTTCCGCCGCAGGTGTCTTTCAGGCGTGCCCCAGGGCTCAGTCTTCGTCCTACCTTATTTAATTTGTTCTTGACCTCCCAGAGGTTGTATCTTCCAATATTTACCAATATGCAGATATGACACTGTATATATATAGAAATATAAGAAACAACAATAATAATTCAATACTCCAGCAAGACCTGGATATTATTTATAACTGGAGCTTGATGAACCAGATGGACCACTAAATGCAAAACAATGAGAATCACCAGGTCAATAGACTTGTTAACTCTCCTCGTACATATCGGATTGGACAAACATACCTTAAGCTTGGTTCCCACTTGCAGAAAACCTGCCGCAACGCAATGTACGCAACGCAGCGTATGGAAATGCTCTTCCAGCAATTTCGTATTCCCCCTCTTTACGGAAAGTTGAGTTTGCACTTCTTACGTGACGCAACGTAACAAAAGGGATACGGTTCCCACTTGCCGCCCCGCAAACGCAATGATTTTCACGGGAACCTTTTAAAAACCGTTATGAAATTATCATTTGTCGTATGGCAACCAATGTATTGTAGGGTAGGGAATTGTTTTGTGTTCTGGGCATTACTTTTCGCAGGCCTGGCTTGGTTAGCCCTGTACAAATAGTGCTTCAAATTTACTTGATTTTTTCTTTTTAGCTTAACTGTAATTATAGGCCTCACCTTAGGAGAAAATACAATAATCATTAAAAATCAACAATTATATATAGATTAGGCCTAGGTCCAATAAATAAATATACAGTTTACATTTATTGAATTATTAATATAAACATCATCAAAATACTTCGCCAGGCCTCATTTAACTAGGTAATGTTTTAGTTTATTAATTTGGCATATCAAAATAAATATTTACAACTTGTATGAAATTTTCATGTTTGTAAATCTAGGATTTAAATTTTGTTTATGCAGATCTGAATAACAAGTAGGCATAATATTTTTCCATAACATAATTTAATACTGATACATTAAAGCCCCATTCCCGGCAAAATTTCACTAAAAATGACTTTTTTTAGAAAATATGCATTTGCATTACTCCAATTATTATAAATCATGGAAAAATATTGGCATGAATTTTAGTTTTACGCAAAAGAATATAAAAAATGAGAAATACAGACTATTTCTCATAAAATATTACCATTTTCTCGACGAATTCATCGTTACTAGGCAAATTCAGAGGTTGTAGATCGCATCCACTGGAATACTCTCGCTTTT
>NW_022725829.1:304906-307559 GCF_011630105.1 Anneissia japonica
ACACGTAGTACGTGTAGTACGCGTACTACGCGTAGTACATGTACTACATGTAGTACGCGTAGTACGCGTACTACGCGTACTACGTGTACTACGCGTAGTAGTACGTGTACTACGCGTGGTATTTTGACACGGTTGTACAAATCGCGGTAAAACTGTGTCAAAATACCATGTACAGTACGCGTAGTAGTACTCTTGAAATTAATTCCCTTTTTCTCGGGCCATTCGTCTTTTTGGCTATCCTACTTCCTCCTCTCTCTGGCTACAGGAAATTCTGAAGGAGGGGGATAAAAATGTTTGTAAATGAGCTCCCCCCCCCCTCAAAAAAAGGGGGGTCCCAGAAATTTTGATTTCTAAATGACTGGAAATGTCACTTTGTTGACTTCTGAGGTGTATTATTAGTGGCTTTTAATTTCCTCAGAATTCAAGGTTTTCCTCCTCTTAAAAACAATTAGGCAAAAGCAGGATATGATTTGATGCATCAAAGTAGTGGGGTTTCTTAGTCCCAAAAAATGGCATGATACTTCAAATTTGAGTAGAAGCCTGAAACTTATGTATGTCAACTCACATTTTCCACTATTTTCATGTTTGTAGGACGTATATTTACTTACTTAAATCTACAGTACATAGGAAGAAGCAAAGTGACCAAATTCTTCAGTAATTAGCAATGCAGTAGCACAGAGAACTCTATTTGTTTTTGTTAGTGATTAAAAGTCATGCATATTCCTATAGGGGTCAGTGCATTTGTCCGAAGGTCAAGTATTTTTTTTTTCTCGAACTAAGCTCAGACTGAAATTCCTTGATATCATACTTCTATTCTAGCAGATGGACCCACTAAATGTTCAAATAAGTTGGAAAATTACATGTATATTTCAACCAATAAAATAGTCACATAAACGTCACACAATTATTTCATCAAAACACTATGGGATATCTCGTTATTTTCCCGACGTACAGTGGTGAACATACGGTACCGTATATTTCTGATAGGGCTGGCAAAGTACACAAATATCTCCTAAAGTATTCAGTTTTCGGTACATGTTCCTATTAAAGATGAATAGGAAGTAGTACTTCTCCATCATTTTCCACTATTTTTATGTTTGAAGGACGTATATTTCTCGAGTTATGAGGAATCGGCATTTTTCTGAGGTCAAAGGTCAAATCTGAAATGCTCTCAAATCTAAAAATTGTTGAATTGCCAATGTGAGTTTGTATACCAAGTTTCATGCTTCTATCCCAATTTGAAGTATCAAGGGTCTAAGGAACCACACTAAAGGGGGAAAATGACCCAAAAAAGAGAATTTAAATGCAGGAGTATCAGAAGCTAATATGGGCCTAGACGTATCACACATAACCTCTGCTATACTGTCATCAGTCCTGTTGATCTGTATTAAGAAATATGAGGCCTGTAGGCATACTGTAGAACAAAATTATGCTCATGAAAATGTTTGCATTTTCGGCCTAATAATAAAAAAATGTATCTTCGTATTCCTATGCTCTTGGAAGAACAATAAAAAACAACATAGAAGACAATACTAAATAATGTTTGCCTCTTTGTATTATTCTATTACTAGCTGTGTACCCGTCCTTCGGATGGCGGTAATCAGAGCAAACTAAAGGCAAAAGACTGATTAGAAAGAAGTATTTCATATCGTGCAAAAAGTATTTCATATCGTGGTGCTATCGAATGGAATAGATTAGGCACTTATGTACAGTCTTCTATCAATTTAAGTACAGTATTTTCAAGAACCACATATGTATTAATTATTGAAAGCAAAGTATAATAGCATAAACATTGTATAAATCACTAATTTAATGTTTACTTGCTTTGTTTTATATACATTTTTCAATTCTTTTTCGTAATCTACAGTTTACTTTTTTGGAGTGGATTTTCTTCATTTCGATAATTTATTTTTGCCATTTGTTAGGTATAGATTACTTTTATTTTACTAAATTGTTGACTTTCTATCTACATTATTTAATTTGTGTGTTTAACTTTTACTTTCTGATTATGTACCGTACTGTGTAATCTATATTAATTGTAAGTAAGGTACGGCTATCTCACGACCACAATGAAAAACAGCATTAAATTTGTTGATTTGTGCTTCGTGAATAAATAAAGTTTTACTACTAAATTGGTGCTCTAGTTGTCATCGTTGGTGTTATGGTGAAACTGAAATCAAAACTGAGCGTCTGTGTTCGTAGCTGTCGTCGTCGTCATCATCATCATTTTCGTTAGCTGAATCAATGTCATTAAAGAATTGAGAGAAATCATCATCATAATTCTTATTAGCAGAATCAATTAATGGAAGCATTAAAACAATAAACAGAAATATTTGTACATTACAGATCAAGCCTGTGTTTATTCAATAATCATCGTTTTATTACTTGGGTGGGCATAAAAGTATTTTTAATGTATTTGTTTCTTAAACATTTCAACATACAGCAGGGGCTGATCAAGAATTTTTCAAATGTGAAAATTCAGTGAAAATTTGGTTGAAATCGGCTCAGTAACAAAGAAGAGCATCCCGGACACACAAACCCCAATTTGCCTTTTATAGATTATAGCCTTCATATAGATGCACCACTCCTATGTGTTCCATCGATGTAAAGGTGTAATTTCCAAAATAAATAATTATAAATAATGTTAGATACA
>NW_022725829.1:307707-311429 GCF_011630105.1 Anneissia japonica
ACTAATTGGTTTACGATGGTCATGATGCTAACACGTGGTGTTTTGACACAATTTTACCGCGAGTGTTACAACTATGTCATAATTACTACGCGTAGTACGTGTAGTACACGTAGTACGCGTAGTACGTGTAGTACGCGTAGTACGTGTAGTACGCGTATTACGTGTAGTACGCGTAGTACGTGTACTACGTGCAATACGCGTAGTACGTGTAGTAGGCGTAGTACGTGTAGTACGCGTAGTACGTGTACTACGTGTAGTACGTGTACTACGCGTAGTAATTATGACACAGTTGAACCGCCATAAGTTCGAATATTGGGCGTTCGCGTGTTCGACTACAAATTCGTTTGCATGTTCACATTAGAAACGCCAGTCGCGTCTTCGATTCAGCAGCGTGCGCCACATTTCGACTCGAAATTCGCTTGATCGCATTCAGTGGGAACCGGCCTTTTGATTTAAAGAAATTGGTTATTCAATTAAAGCATAGGCCTACCGTGTTTGTGTAGACCAAGAACTATTGGAAATGTGTAAGGGCGTGTTTCTGCTGAATAACGCCAAATACACGTGTTTTTTTTTATAAACGGTTAAATTCCTCCTGAACGCGTTTCTAGTGCAAAGTGCAACTAATAAAAACACGGTAATGAGAGCATTGGCAGGTGGGTGGAGCTTAAATGACGGTCACCAACGGAAGTTGAAGCTGGCCTTATTTCTTACGAGCTACAGCGCATGTTGCGAAAGAAGTAAACAACACACCACGAAAGTATGAAAAAAGTATGGTATGACCTTCAAGCATGTCATCCTATTGGTTCATTTTTGTTCTTCGCCCCGAATTTCCCGCGGACGGGCGATCATTTCAACGAAGAGGTCACCGACGGCTCATGAATAACACAATGATATTGCGACAGTTGTATTGATAAGTATCGGCATCTATGTTGGGTCAAGGCAATACCGAGAGGGAGAGTCAGTTAAAAAAACAAAGCAGTGTTTATAACGGGGTGCGACACAGGTTTCGGTCACAACCTAGCACTTAGACTTGATCAACTTGGCTACCTTGTGAAGTAGTAAACATACTGTGTACATAAGTATTTACACTAGGGAAAAGTTCTATAGGCATTCGATAAGCATTGACCCAAAGATACATATATCAATTATTTTGTGCTTGAATAACCAAAAAAAAATCCAAAACAAATTATTAGTTAGCAGTAGGCTAGTGTTAAGGTGGTAAGGGTAAGAGTTTTAGTGCCGGATTCAATCAGGATGGCGAAGGGATTTGTCCAGTAGTGGCGCCAGCAGGGGAGGGACAGGGGCATCTCCCGTCTGAGAGGCCTGAAAACCCCCGTCCCGTCGTCGAAAAAAATATTAATTTGTGCCTATCCACAACGTTATAGGCTATAGATTCATTGCCAATTCCTAATAATATTTTGGTCTGAAAGCACAATTAGTTTTAGGCCATAGGCCTACTAAGCCATAAAAAAACTCTGCCCATAAACCCTACTAGGAATTTTTTATTCCGGGATCCTGATTGAGGCTTTAGACGGCCACTTGGTTCATACCCTCCTGTCATACATGTCGGACCCTCGTCGGTAAATTTCTGGAGCCACCACTAGGTACATTTATCTACTGTTGATAGCAATAAATATTAGTCCCCCGGACCATAGATCCTCGATTGGCGCTGCGCGTCCACCTGCCGAAACACCATGGGTCCGCCCCTGAGTTCGGCTAGGTCGGTCTCCGGGTATCCATGTATGAAAAAGGAGGCGCATGGACAAGCGGCCCACTCCACAATTAATTTTCACCAAGTATCCTAATAATATTGGTGGTAGGTAGGAGATAGGCTCATTCTAAGAGTAATGGCCCTTTCCGGAGTGTCAGTCGAACTTAACAACTGACCAATCAGAACAGATCCAGGAATAATACGCGCGTGTCTAACATGCACACGTGTTGTGTACGAATGTGTTTTAACAGCTGTCGCGCGTTTGTGGGGCTTAATGGCGGGGCTTAGTGGAAAGTTGCACTGTAGGCCCCTATTTCAAATTGAATTTGTTGTTATTTCAGAGAATAATAACTCAAGATTACTGCAGTAAGTTCATCAGGCAGCAAGCAATTAACAATAGTTGCATGTGATGTCACTTCTGATGAATCTGTTTTAGCTGCAAAAGGGAAAGTGCAAATATCACTTCCTTCTGGATAACAGCGTGAGCCTGCGTAAACTTCATTGAGTGTTTATGAGACATGCGCATAATCCTGGTTATTAAAGCCCGTAACTCACGGCACTCGAACGTCGTCGGCCGACGCGGTTCTTATGAAAAAAAACAAAAAACGCAACGCCACGACGCGCGCGCAATAGATCGTTTTTAGCGTAATGACGATCGTTTAGACTGCCGCCGACTATCAACAGACGACGACGTCGCACCGTCTAGCGCTCACAGGAAGCGGAGTTGGGTTCGTGCTGTTGGTTTTATTATTATTTTGTGCAAATAACATGTTATAATGTTTCTTACAGATTTAAGCACATGATGCAACTCTTTGATTATGCATATTATGAAGCTAAAGTTGATAGTGTATGCCTACATAGAGTAGTTATCGAAAAGTTAATTATATGGTTTCTAATGTTTAGGACGTCCCCGTTTTATTAATTCTATATTTGAGTAACGTACACATCTTCAATTAAAGCGGACCATTACTTGTATTTAAACTATGGGTCCGGAATAAAATTAGGGTCGCCGGGATATTTTGAAGGGCATTTAATAGTCATAATAATAAACTGTAGTTTTATATAGTGCGTATCCATCAAATACGATGCTCTGGACTAGGAACTCGATGAATGACTTTATTCGCCCCCAAGGCTCCCTTCGTGTCTGTACTACCCTATAGCAAGCCGTTTTATCATTTACCTCTCAATTGCAGTTAAGTCGAATGCATTACAGTTAACTGTAATTCAATTACAGTTAACTCGAATTGAATTCAAGTTAACTGCAATACATTGGAATTGCAGTTAACTTGAAATGAATTAGAGTTAACTCTAATACAATTGCAGTTAACTTGAATGCATTTCAAGTTAACTGCAATTGACCATTTTCGGTAATTTCATTAAGTGATTGTGATTGGCTGCTGTATTTAAGTTAAGTGCAATCGACCATTATATGGGAATTCCATTAAGTGACTGTGATTGGATATTCACTTATAAGGTATATTTCCATTAAGTGATGGTGATTGGCTGTTGAATTTCCCGCCTGTGAATCGTCATCGACTGCCTAGAGCTAGAGAAAAAGTTTTTAATCCTTTTGCTATACGGTTTAATTGTGTTTAAGTGGTTTATTTAAAAAAGTACGAAGTTACCCAAAATTAAAAAAGTGTTATGTCTGAATCTGGGAGGCATTTGGAGCAAGTGGCTAATGTGGCTTCTCAAGCTATTGCGCGTGCCAGAGACCACGTCAGGCATAGGCCTAGGCCTTCTACTACTACTGCTGCCAGTGCTACGAGTAGGCCTAGTAGTAGTAGTAGTAGTAGGCCTACTACACCACGTCTTCTAGGCCTAGGCCTAGTAGTACTACCACCGCGTCTGCTGGACATCATTTAGCTAGCACTGGCGGCAGTAGTATACTGACAGTAGTACTAGGTCTAGTAGGGGGCCTATATCTGCAACAACTGATAGTTGAAACGGCGTTTTTCCTTTTTCATCTGCCGCTGTAGGACTAGGCCTAGACCTACCCCTATTGCTCCCC
>NW_022725829.1:311473-345393 GCF_011630105.1 Anneissia japonica
TATATATATATATATATATATATATATATATATATATATATATATATATATATACTTTTTAGTTTATTTTATTATTTTTCCCATCACTTTTGTCATACTAAATTCAGGTCGTGTTCTTAACGTCGGAAGCATCGGTGGCATATGGACGTTTCCAGGCAACGCTGCATATTGCATGACAAAATATGCTATCGAATGTTTCACGGATTCACTGCGTTATGAGATGTATCCATGGGGTGTTAAGGTAACATTTTGAAACAATATTTGATATTTTATTAAATATTATAACACACCTAAATAAATCTCAGTCACTGGATTGGTGGAGTTCGTATCACGTGACAGTGGTTATTTATTCCATTTCGTCAGTCATCATGGAAATTTAGTTCTACCATGCATTTTTAGTTCATTCGTGCATTTTCGTTTCATCCGTTTTTGTCCTGTGCATGGTTCCTAGGATACGATATGACAATCAATACAATACAATCTTTTGATTGGTTAAATAGACGTTAGACTGTTATTTTGAAAAGGGTATATTTTTTCATAAAATATAAAATGGCAAGAATCTATTTTAGGTGTGTTAAAAAACAAATAATGAATGTTATTTTATCAGTGCAATGGAAAGAATATTTTATTCGTTGAAAGATTGACTGTTCCACCCAACTCGACTCCGCCTCGTCGAATGGAACAGTCAATCTTTCAACTCATGAAAATAGTATTCCCATTGCGCTCATAAACATTTATTATTTATTATTTGTATAAAGTTGGAAAAGTCCATCTTCTTTTAACCAATGACGGAGACGTGCAGTGGAACAACAAAAATGTACGGATGGAACTAATGTTTCATGATGATTGACAAAATGGTGTAAATCAAATCGAATGGAAAGGATATTATATTTAGGTGTGTTTAGGTTTCTTACGTCATTCTTCATGTAATTCAGTTCCATTCTCTTTCGTTGCACGACTCCACCTAATACAATGTTTTCATTTGTTAAAAGAAAATGGACTGTTCTAATTGGAAGAAAGCTAGACGTAAATATATATTTTAAAAAGGACCCAAGACCTTCCAATAATACCGTTTGGATACTCTACTGAGCTATGAGGGGCAATCTCATTAATTTCAGTTGCCATATTTTGGTATGCTTGTATACCTAAATAATATATTACTTATAATATAAATAAGAGTGTATCAATTTATTTAGGTCTATTTAATTACCAGAAAAGTAAACAAGCATAATAAAGGTTAATATGGCCAATCTGTTTAATAAATGTGATCATATAATTATTTTTAGTGATGAATTATTTGTATATGTTCAACTTAGGTATCCCTTATTAAACCGGGCCAGTATGGTAAGGCAACTAACATAGGCATTAACTACATCGATCGTACGTCTGATGAAATATGGTATAATGTAGATGAAGACGAAAGACTACGGCAAAGAACATTTTGACGCATTTTCCAAGTTTTATGAGGTAGCTCGTGACATGTGTTATGGAGACGAGACATCTGTGGGGAACAGTATGGTGAATAGTACAACGTCACAAAAACCACGAAATCGCTATCTTGTTGGTGGTTGGTACATGACTTATTTTGAAGCCTTTTGGATGAAAATGCTTCCATCGTGGCTAGGTGATCGCCAGTTCAATCGGTTGATGGAGCGATATTTACCACTTCCAGCCCTCGTCCAATCAAAAGGATCCTAAGTAATCACGTAATATTTATCGTAATGTTTTTGGTTTATTTGTTTGACAAAATATACATTCAGGACTATAAAATTTTATTTGAAAAAAAAAACAACATGTGGTTAGGCGATCGTTAGTTTAATCAGTGTATAATTTACCACTTCCAGCACTTGTCCAATCAAAAGGATCCGAATTAACCACGTGACATATATTTTAAAGTTTTTATGTATACAAAAATATATCGTAGAAAATTATATCCTTGTCCAAACTATTCAATTTTGTTTGTACACAAACATGTGACATGCCTAATTATGGTCATGATGACATCACATCACATCACATCATGAATGACCATATACAGGTACATCATGACTATATATGGGCATAGAACAATTTTTTTGTCAAAGAAAATATAGTAGCATCGCAAATTTGGAGGAGCATTTAAACAAATAAGATTAAACTTTATGGTTGCCTATTCATGTAATTTAATGCTCAGTTTAGTAGCAAGCATATAATGTTTAATAGTTTTTTCTATATTTACATTTGAACCAAGAAAGTAATATATCAACAGTTTGAAAATGTTTTGCTATTAATAATGATGAAGATAATAATGATTATCATGATTATTATAACAATAATACTGTTAATAGAAATACAGTAATGTTGATATTTATAATGATGTAGTACAAACTATAGGCCTAATATTAACAGTGAAAATTTTCAATTCAAAACGTTTTCAAACACGGTAAATTTCATAAGGAATTGCACAAGCTGACAAACTGAGCATGTAACACCTGCCTTTGCAAAATCGAATACCACGCACTAATATTCACACTTGGCTTGCAACACTACAGAGAGATACTTTATAGAGAGCAGGGGGGCTCATTCGGCTAAACTAGTGGTAGCCCCAGTGGTTTAATTCCATCCTCTGCTCTCATTGTGTTTCAGCTCGCGGGCTGAAAGTTTTGGTAGTGCACTGACTTTCAAATCGTTGGTCCCGTGTGCAATATGGTTTATATTCGGAAAACAGTAAGGGATTGTCAATTGTACAGTTGTACAATTCACGATTCCAAGGACCTCAACAGGAAACATGTTTTCGGAAATTTTGGAAATTCTTATGAGTACGGATCACGGGAAGCATATATTCCTATATATAAATATAAATAAATAAATAAATATATATATTTATATTATATATAATATAAATAAATGCATAAATCATCAAAGATGATTGTAGTGATCGCTACTTTCGTAATTGAACATTTCTCTGTTGAAAAAAGTAGAACACCCGGGTGGGTTTAGTCTCTCTCTCCATTCCGTAGATCTTTCAATGATCTTTTGAAATTGTATGTGTCCTATTTCTAACATGGACCTGGTTCTGCCAATATACTTGGCCCTTTGTGACTATTTTGGAATGTGCCAAGTCATTTTTAGGCCTACTATTTGTTTACTTAAAATTTACTTACTATAAATTCGACGCATTCACGTAGGCAAAACAAATGAAAAATGCTTGTACTAATAATTATAATAAATAAAACAACGTAGTACAAAAAGACAGGTTAGCGGCCTGTAAGGAGGATATAATGGACTGAAAGCCCGCCACCAGAGTGAATTCCCTCTATACGTCTAACCTTGAAAAAGTAATGAAACACTTTTTAAATTTAAAAAAAACAAACTTGTTTCCACTGTTCAGCCTACTATGTTTGTATTGCATATATTTAATGTCCATGAACTAATATTACAGTATTTAAAAAGTCCTTTAAGTCAAGAAATCAACCAATATTATGATTTTTGTTACCGGCCATAGGTAAACTGCCTTTTTATGCTTTTTCATGTGATTTCTAGACGAGAAACAGACTTAGAATATTGTTTCCAAATAATGAATGTAATGTACTTAGCTGATAGCCTATATTTCTTTAACATTAATTCAATTAAAACATCACCGTGTTTGTCCAGACCTAAAATATTGAAAATTTGTAAGACTTCCTGTCTTAGTTGTGATCATAACTATTAAAACATATTAGGATTTTTTGGAATTGTATGTGTCCTATTTCTAACATTGATCATCCCTGACACGATCCACTTGAATGGGAATGCTTAGACCAAGTTGAGGTTTATAGTTTTGCTCTACATATCGATTATACAGTGACAAATTAAAGAGAGAGACAAAACAGGGAGTTCCACGTCCCCACCTCGGCTGAGCACGCAAACAATCTCTAATCAAGCGTAAAATTATTTTGACCCTTACCCTGCAGAAACAATTCTGGATCCTCCCCCTGTTTTAACAGGCCTATTCTTATTATCTTATCATCGCTACAAGCAGCGTCAATGACCAAACTCTATTCATTGTTGTAGAACACAACATTATAATGGCCGTGGGAAAATCTACATACATTTCATTTATGATAGTCTGTTTGATTCTGGGATACTGCTGCTTCATTGCCACAGAATATATTGCGACAGTTGTATTGATAAGTACCGGCATCTATGTTGGATCAAAAGCAATACCGAGAGGGAGTGTCAGCTCAAAAAACAAAGCAGTGTTTATAACGGGGTGCGACACAGGCTTCGGTCACAACCTAGCACTTAGGCTTGATCAACTTGGTTACCTTGTGTATGCAGGATGTCTGCATCCCGGTATGTAGTAAACATACTCTGTGCATAGTATTTACAGTAAGGAGCCACTGGCCTATAGGCATCCGTTAAGCATTGACCTAAAGGCAGGGATGGCGCCAGGATTTGCCCGACGGTGGTCCGATATCCCCAAAGAGAGCAAAGTGGGCGTGGTCGGGCGTCGCTCAAAATCTCTTGAAACTGGTACAGAGGGAGAAGCTCCCGAAAAATATGACAATGTTTAGGGGTTTCATAAGCTTATTTAATCAATTTTACAGTCTACTAATATGTAGAAATACAATTGTGGGTTTTCTTCCCGATGGGGTGGGCCAGCTCTCCCCTGGCCTCTCAAGAAACATTCTGTAAGCCTCAGCAAGAAGCCCATGAAAATGTTTCTTAAATGCCCGAAATGCACTTGCCTGCGTTATGAGAGGAGTTTGGTAATGATTGTGCTTCAGTGGTGGCGCCAGGACCTGCCCGACGGAGGGGCTAAAGACCCCAACGGGGGGGGGGCTAGTGGAGTGAATCGAGCCTCACTTGGCTGGGGGCCGCCTAGGGCCCCCGGTGGGCGTCCAAGGGACGAAGCCTCGAAGCCACAGATGTTTGATGAATTATGGCGAATTTTTATTACTCATTTGATAGGCATCGAGTTACTATAATATGACTTCATGTAGTCTATGCTTTCTAATGTTGAAATCAGCTTCCAAAACCAAAACATTTTGAATAAAGCAAGAAACAAAGCGTATGCGATGTAACCATCTAATTTATTTTCAAATCCTTATTCTTGAAAGTTGAATTCTATATTTTGGAAATTTTGCATGAAATCTGTCAACCACGCTGTCATGGTCGAGGTTGCTTCACCTATCACGGTGTATTCCAACCATCATGAGGCTATCTAAATAGCATTTGTCATAACAGAACGCGGATTATTTTTAATTAGTCTCATTTAATTATTATTATTATTATTATTATTATTATTATTATTATTATTATTATTATTGTTATTGTTATTGTTGTGATGAAAAATTAACACAAACAGTATGGTGGCTAAACGAATATTACATGTAAATATTTTTTTTTTGTTCACCGACAAAATTTATTGTCTTCCCCGAAAGGGGGATTTGCTTCCCCGACGGGGGGGGGAGGGGGCTATAGCCCCCTCTGGCGCCACCACTGCTGTGCTTTGGATTTTAAATTTCAGTGGGTTCATGGCTAAATTATGATGATGAGAAAGATGTTGATAGTTATGATGACGAAAATGGCGATGGTGATAATGGTGACCAGTGGCGTAGCTAGGTGCGAAAGGGCCCCAGTGCAAGATTAATTGCCCAGCCCTTGATGTAATAGAGGAATCTCCTAAAGTTCTCAGAAAATTATTCATAAGAAGTGCTTCTTTCACCTCCTACCCCTAAAGGCATAGGCTAATAAATACTAATAATCGAATTCGTAACTATTTTAAAAGAGGAATATTTGGTCTCGGTTTCAAAACTAATTAAGAAAATTGGTGGCACATACATGTTAACAATTGCAGTGGTGGGTAAGGGAATTCGAAATAGAGGGGTCAGGGAGAAGTTTTCACTGACGGAGGGTTGAGGATAGAAAATTTTTGATTATAGTACCTCTAGATGGTGGGAAAAGGCACTAGGCCTATCAGGCTTGAATATTAATATAGTTTCCTTTTCCCATTTCTTTTACAATTTTGAAAAAATAGGGAGGAGTGGAGGCAGACCGGCTGCATTATTTTTTCCCCATACAGTTAAGGCAGAAATTATAGAGGGCACTATTTAATGTCATTTATGTGAACTGATAACATGAATATGCATGCATAACTTCAGTCGCGAACTGAGCAGTGGTCGCTGCTTGTGGAAGAATATGAAAGCTGCAGCATATGGGTTAGGGTAGCCCAACATCTCTGGTAGTCGGTCTAGTGTAGTCGACACAGTTAAAATTTATGGACTATTGTAATAATAATATTCCCTATGACACTGTTTACGTACACCATGGTCTTTTAAAAGTATAACAAGCAGCACGTTGAATCTGTCGGTTATTTGATTAGTATGTAGTGTAATGATATAGCATACATACTATAGCTGCTAAGACTACTTATTCGCCGATATAAAGGTATTTCTATATTTTCTTATTCAATTCAGTTTCTTTGTTTTATAATAAAATGATTGACTGTAGGCACGATTTTCGATGGAAGGTGGGGTGTTATCATGCAATGTAAGCCTAGGCAGAGGTCTGGGGGATTTTGAGGGCATTTTAATGGATTTTTGGAACCCATAATTTGTGAAAATTCCATTCAAATTTGCAAATATTATCTGTAGGCCTACATTAAGTATAGCTTTTTGTTTATAAGGATCAATTTGCAATCATCAGAGCTGTTCAATTTCCAACAAATATCGCACTAAAGTTATTCAAAATCAACGGTTGGAAGGGATGGCAAATGAAATGCATAGCATTTTGCGATAATTGGGAACCATTTATTGAAATAATATATAAACGTTTAAAAATGCTCTGACAATTCTATGTATTGTTAATGTTGATTTTTCACAAACATTTCGTTCATATGCAATATGAATAAAAGTATATTGCCTAGATTTATAGCAAGCATATATATTATAAACATTAATTTTACTAAAGCTGATACTCTAATACTGACTATATTACGTTTATTAATGGTCTACCCAATAAAAAAATATTAAAAAGCGCATTTAAAGCGATCAAAACAGATGGAAGTGAAACATCGTTTTCACTGATTTACAGACGGTTCTACAAAATTCATAAATTTTACCAGCCAATATGCAGAAGAATATAGCAAATACGCTCACTGTCTGTAATTGACACTGATTTTTTTTTTCTCATAATTTTTTTTTATTGTAAAATTATAACTTAACAACTGCGAAGTAGAATTTGTCTCCTAGAATTTTTAAACGTTTATATCCTTCATATTTATATAGGGGCAGAGACATACAGACAACAAATACAAACAGATACCGGCTACAAACAACACATAGGTCTATAACTATATACTGTACTCAAATAGCCAGATTCAATAATACAGTACTGTGCCTTTTTTTTATACTTTCAAAGACCATGCTGTAGGCTACATAAACTGTGTCTAATCATAGGGATAATTATCATTATAATTATAATCCATTAATTTTCACACTGTCTTGACTACCATGGCCAAAGTCTATTTAAGACATATTGGTCTATCGCCGTAGCATTTACTTGATATACCACTGAACTCAGTTTGCCATAGTTTCGCGAGGAGAGGCCAAGCATGCATATTCATGTTTATCAGAATTTACCAAAAATAGGGCCCTCCATAATTTCTGCCCTAAATGTATGGGAAAAAATAATGCTAAAGGCACTGCCCGTAGCTACGCCACTAGCGGTGACTTTGAATATAAAGAAAACTAAAATTATAAGGTCAACACTGACTCTAAAACGGTTAATTGCGTCGTGTTTAAAGACCCTTTTTAAAGAAAAGTAGAAGAGTGGTTTACCAATAGAACAAAAACTAAATTTGCCCAAACATGCTCAAAAAACCACTAATCTAAATAATCCTCACAGTTTACGTATGAATACTTCTGGCAAACTCAATATTCCTTTTACTCGTCTACGAAGCTCTGACTTTTTCATTACTTTTATATTTTTATTATTTATTATTTTTATTTCATTCATTTAAAAACCAACAGCGATGAAAACAGCCACTGACAAGTTTAATAAACAATCTATATAAATACAGTCTCAGGTCCTTGTGGAAAAATCTTGACATTAAGCTTAAAAAAGCTTTTGTCTTTCGTCCTTTCGCAGGAAGCTCAGGTTTCACTACATATCATTTTATTCAAGTGCGTCATAACAGTAGTTTAAAATATTTTAATTTATTGGTTGCATAATCGTTTTCTTTTTTATTTCTTTTTTCATTTATATATGTTATTCATTAAGTTTTTATTTATCTATTCTAATTTAATTTTCTTTTTAGGTAGGCCTATATGTTTTGCATTCTTATTAATTGTGTATTATTATTTATATTTTCTTTTGTTTCTTTAAAGGTCGAATATGACAAGAAATGTTTTTTTTTCTTTCTTGTTTTAATCTTTTTTACGGTATTCTATTATTATTCTTCTTTATTGTTAATTTCTATAATATTACCGTCAAGCAAAAAATCTGATTTTTTGCACATCGAACTCGAGGTGGATTTGGTGGGTGACAAGCGGTTTACACCATTCTTATTTTTCACCAAAAAATTCCAAGTTTGCCGACTGTTAAGAGTAATTGTATGACTTTTTTTCAAACATTATTTTCACAGGAGAACAATTGAATCTCTTGTTATTCCAGAGAATAAGAACGCAAGGATACTACAAACTTCATCAAAGAGCAAGAAATTAACAATAGTTGCATGTGATGTTACTTCTGATGAATCTGTTTTAGCTGCAAAAGAGAAAGTGCAGAAATCACTTCCTTCTGGATTCAGTGAGTGAATAACAAAAAAAAAAAAAAAAAAAAAAAAAAAAAATAAAACGATAAAAAATGATTAGTTTTAATGAGATAAAAAAAAAAAACAATAATAAAACGATAAAATATGATTAGTTTTAATGAGATATAGTTAAAATATTTAGAATAGAGGACTGATGGTAGGATTATAACAGCTTAAATATACGAAAACCTCCTTGGGTGGTTGTGAGACATGAGGGTAATTCTGGTTATTAAAACCGTGCTTCACTGCTCACGATCGTCAACAGATTTGATTCTATGGAAAAAACAATGCCACAACTCAAAAGCCCAACGGATCGTTTTTAATGACGATCCGTTCAGACTGCCACCGACATTCAGCAGACGGCGTCACGCGTGCTAGCGCGCACGGGGAGCTGCGTTGGATTCTCCATATGTCTGTCGTACGACGCAGTGAGTATTTCCATTGCTCCTCCTTAGTTAATGACACCCTGGTGGTACATTATTGTGATCACATTGGGTTATTTTCTTATTTTAGTTTTGTGGGCGATAGTTAATAATGCTGGTATCTGGTCATACTCGGAAATCGAGATCGTGTCCCTGGAAGCATTCAAACGTCTTGCAGAGGTTAATGTCTACGGCACGGTTAGAATCACTAAAGCATTTTTACCGATGTTGCGCCGATATAAAGGTATTTCTATATTTTCTTATTCAATTCAGTTTCTTTGTTTTATAATAAAATGATTGACTGTAGGCACGATTTTCGATGGAAGGTGGGGTGTTATCATGCAATGTAAGCCTAGGCAGAGGTCTGGGGGATTTTGAGGGCATTTTAATGGATTTTTGGAACCCATAATTTGTGAAAATTGCATTCAAATTTGCAAATATTATCTGTAGGCCTACATTAAGAATAGCTTTTTGTTTATAAGGATCAATTTGCAATCATCAGAGCTGTTCAATTTCCAACAAATATCGCACTAAAGTTATTCAAAATCAACGGTAGGAAGGGATGGCCTGTCTCTTATACACATCTAGATGTGTATAAGAGACAGACTTCATGTAGTCTATGCTTTCTAATGTTGAAATCTGCTTCCAAAACCAAAACATTTTGAATAAAGCAAAAAACAAAGAGGGTGAGATGTGTATAAGAGACAGATTCTAGGTTGATGTCATTATTATTATTATCATCATCATCTTCTTTATTGTCATCCCCATCCTCATTATATTCCCCATTATAAGAAGCATGTTGATGATGATGATGAGGAGGAGAAGAAAGATGATGAGGATGATGGTGAGGAAGAAGATGGTGGTGATTATGATTGATGATAATGGTTGTTGATGATAATGGTTGTGATGATGGTGATGAGAATGATAGAAAATGATTGATGAGAATGATGAATGATGAAAATCATCCCTCTCATCCTCACCCTTGTCCTTATCTTCATTCTCGTCGTCCTCATCTTCATCATCCTCATGATGATGATGGTGACTGATGATGAAGGGGATAATGATGAAAATGATGCTGATAAGGATGGTGAGGATAATGATGATAATGAGAAGGATTCGGATGATGATGAAAATAAGGATGATGATGATTATTATTGATGATAATGGTCGTTGATGAGGGTGATCGTGATAATGATGAGGATGATTGATGAGAATGATGTTGATGAAGTTAATGATGACGAATGATGAGAACATCCCCTCTGCCCCTTAACCTCATCTTCATTCTTGTCGTCCTCATCCTCTTCATTATCATCCTCATGATGAGGATGATGATTGATAATGATTAATAAGGATGATGATGTGGTTGATGATGAGGACAAGGATAATGATGGATGATGATGATAGATGATGATTGTAATGAGGATGATGATGAGGATGATAATGACATTGATGATGATAATGAGGACTATGATGATGAATGAGTGATGATGGTAAGTAGGATAAGGATGAGGTTGGTGATGGTGAGGATAAGAATGATGATGGATGAGGATGATTAGTAGGATGAAGGTGATGGTGATGATGTTAACAATGATAGGTGAGGATGGTGATGAGGGTGATCAATTTTCAAACGGTGTGGGACAATATCAGAGTGGACCCACTTTACGTGTAAATTCAAACAATGTGGACCCATTTTACGCAAAAATGTTAAATATCTGGACCCATTTTCTTAAATTTTACCCATATTTAACTAAATATTAGGAATCTGGATCCATTTTATGCATAAAATTACATAATTTGGACCCATTTTTAAAACGTGGACCCATTTTTTGTGGACCTATTGGAAAAGGTGTGGGACTGTCCCACTGTGCCAATAGCTGGCTATGCCATTGATGATGATGAGGATGATGGATGAGGATGAATAGGATGATGAGGATGATGATGAAGAAAAGATGATGATGGTGATGATTACAACGATCGATGATAGTAAGGATGATTATGATGATTAGACAACAATGAAAATGATGATGACGATGAGGAATAGGATGAGGATGATGATGACGGATGATGATAATACTGTAATGATATCAATAGTGGTAATAAAAATATTATAAATAATATTATTATAAAAGAGTACTAAGAATGTAATTCATTCTAATATTAAAATATAATTTTGAAATAACAGAAATACAATACAGTAATAATATATACATAATATTATTAATGATTTAAACAATAATAAATAAGCATAATACCACTATTAAAATAATAATATTTATATATATGCTATATGTGTACATTGCTTTGATGAGATTGTAATTTGTACTTTGAGAACAATAGTAATAATAATAATAATAATAATAATAATATAATAAATCTTACAAAATTAACCATTTTCTTCAAAAACGAGCACTTCGTATTTTATGTTGGCCAAATATTTATCACTATAGTAAATTACTGGATATTTTAGGAATTGATTCGCTGGAAGATCGTAGGAAGAATCTATGTGTTTGATTTGCTAAGAGCCTTTTACATTCCGATAGACATAGGGACTTTTTGCCTGAAGTTAGAGTTCCTAATTACAACCTGAGAAGCTCCACTAAATTTATTGTGCCAAATTCTAGAACCGAACGCTATAGAAAGTCTCCTATCCCATTTTTTATAAATTTATTAAATGAATGACTTTTGCAATGAAACTCTTCTTACTGACCTTTTTAGCCTACGAGTCCAATAGTTCTTGTTGTTTCTACTTCTGATTTATTTTATTTTGAATAATTTTGAATAATTTTTCCGTATTTATTGTCTTAGTTTTTGTAATTTTGTACTTTATTCCTAACTTGTGCAATCTCATTTATTCTTAAACGAAATTTAAAATGATTAAATCAGTATTTAATCAGTATCAGTTGTAATGATAATGAAAAAATAGTTAATTGTATAGTTGAATAAATTATTTTTCTTGTAGCTTAATGAATGAATTTTAATTTAATTAATTTTATTGTCTTTCCATTTTATCCCGTAAATTTTATATATTGTAAATTCTTATATTGTAATTTTGTAATATATGTTTTTTGTAATGCAACCTATTTCAGCTCTTGCTGCCAGTTTGTATTTTTATATTTTATACCGAAATAAATAAAATAAATAAAAAAGATGAACGCCATCTTGGAAATTGGCATTATGATCATTTCAATTAAATTTTATAAAGACAGTAAAGAGTAACTAGTTAACTAAGTTTATTGTCAATTTTCACATTTATAGCAAAACTAGAGATGAATAATATAATGCCATAGTTTTTTTAATTTACCTCGATCCGAGTCCAGAAATTGAATTGTTAGGTCTTTCAGAGCAAAATTTCGCTATTTCTTTTTCCAGTGAGTTTATATTCTGATAGTTTATTATTATTATTATTATTATTATTATTATTATTATTATTATTATTATTATTATTATTATATATGTATTCATACTTTTATTCCACTACAAATTTCTTAGACGTTTGTTACACTAGTCTAAATGTGTCAAAATTACGTCAATTAAGGTGTTCACCTAATAAATTGAACATGAAGGTGCAGGGCAAGAACAATTTCTTCATTGAATTTCAGGTAGGCTGATATTATTCTGTGAGTGCCAATTCCATAGTGCGCCTAAGATGGCGCCAGCAGGGGGGGGGGACATATAAAAATAGGCCCACACCAAGCCAACACATGTCTGTCACAGTCTAAGAGTGCCATTTTCGGCCATCCAGAGGTTGTTATTCTTTAAAAAAAAATCTCATTTGGGAGGGGGCGCCCCCTCTCATCCCCTTCCTCCGGCTCGAGCCTACGGGCTCAAGTCCCCCCTTNNNGCAGCCCCCCCCCCCCAGAAAATATATCCTAGAGCCGCCACTGCTTGGGAGCCCTGGTCTAGACTCACCATCTGCGAAATTCCCTGGATCCGCAACTGTATTAGGTGGCATGGTAGAATAACCGAATTAGTTGACTTCTGAATCGCAAGCCACTCTCAAGTGTCATAATTTGCTAGTTGCCAATTCCATAGTGGGCCTGAGATGGTCTAGACTCACCATCTGTGAAATTCCCTGGATCCGCCACTGTATTAGGTGGCATGGTAGAATAACCGAATTAGTTGACTTCTGAATCGCAAGCCACTCTCAAGTATCATCGCTAGTTTAGCATAAAAAAACATGACTATTCATTCAAGTTACTAAGATGTCTTGACGATTAAGAATTAATGCCGGTGTTTTTTAGGCTGCAAATATTTTGGTAGGAATAATAAATATATAGAACTTGTTTGGATCTAGTTGGCTGGGTCGTGGTCCATGTTTGGGCCCCTAGGTTTCGCCACTCAATGAGAAAAATACAAATTTTATCCTCATAATTAAGGTAATACAAACCTAGGTTCCAGTATTTGTTTCTGAGGTTATCGTCTAACAACATTGCAAGAGAGTGGTTTACCGAACCAAACCACGCACCCATTACTAAATCCTAGGTATGGAGAGGTAGGCCTAAAAACCACAGGACCATTTAAACAAAAAAAGACTTTGTGGTAGTTTATTCATGTAATTTAATTCACAGTTCCACAGACATTAGTAGCATTTACATACTTTTACAATGTTTTACAGACATTAAAATGTTATTCAATTAAAAATTTAGTTCATTTTAGTTGTTTTAATATCAATTGAAATGTTAAAATTATTTGCTATATTTACATAATGTAATAATTAGAAAATATTGTGCGTCAATGCGTAAAGACCACATAACACTTGCATGAACTGCGCTGGCTTAACTGTCACCTTTAAGATCTTGCTGCTCACTTATACGTTTCGCCATGGCCTCCATAATAATGATTATTATAATAATAATGATGACAATGGAAATAATATACTGTATAATTGTTGCAATTCAAAACGCTTCAAACACAGTAAATTACAAATAATAAGGATAAATGTACAAACACTATGAAACATCTAATACCACACACTGTATATTGACACTTATGCTCATTACATTGCTACAATAGAACAGACGATTCGAAGGACCTTAACAGAAAACGAGCTTTCGAAAATTTGGGAAAGTCTAGTGAGCACGAATCACGGGAAGATTGATGAGAAAACAAACTTCTCTCGACCAAATGATCGAGGGGATAATTCTATAGAGTAATATATATATATATAATATTTGAACATCATTATTATGTTAAATATAGTGTATAGTCTGGTATTTGATTGTTTGTAGGTAGTTGCTCAGAAAATTAGTAGTTGATTGGATTTATAAAATTGTCCCCTCGATCATAGCCGAGAGAAACTTCGGTCTGTGTTAGTTATGTGGTTTTCTGAATACCCCGGTTCAAACCTGGCTGGCATCGGGTTCCAGTTTTAATTGGAGTCAGATCTCTTGGCTCGTCTAATAACACTCTAGGCCTATTGAGAGTTAAATGGGTTAAAGACAATTATCCGTATCTGTCGGGTGGTGGCGCTCCACCGTGGCTTAGAAAATGTGTTAACGGTCTGTATCTCATTGCCATTAGTTTACAGCATAAGCCTGCTGTACATTAACGGTAGGCTAGACAAACTGAAAATATTGCGAACAAGGGATTTTCATAATATATTGAACACATATGATGAGGAGATACGCCCTTTTTTATTTGAAACTTTACATTTAGCCATAGGCTAGGCTATAATCTGAACATATTGCAAATAAGGGTTTTTCTTTTTTTGCCTCATGGTGTTTTCGGTGTCCAGCATGCAGAACTAACCGAAATAGAAATTCGTTCGTGCCCGTTGCCATTCGACTTTTAAGATGTAATGCATTTTAAGCTTTGTAATCCAGATTCTTTTGAATTTTATTGTATTTTGACGTAATGTTTTTTAATCTGTTTAGCTTGTAATCCAGACCCTTTTATTGAATTGCCCCATGTGGGATGAATAAAGATATATTGTATTGTATTATATTTATGAATGAACACAAATGATGAAAGGATAAAATTGTAGAAATCACACTGTGGTCAGATATCCGGTCATATATGTCTTTTTTTTGTGCATATTTAAGCTAATTTGCATATGAACAGGATATCTGACCACATTGTGATTTTAGCAATCTTATTCTCTCATCATTTGCATTCAATTGTAAATGAAAATCCATTGTTTGCAATATGTTCAGATGACCTAGTCTACGATTTAAAGTAGTTTTTCAAATAAAAAGGGGGCGTGGCCCTATTTTTGCATTTTAAGCTAATTTTCAAATGAAGAAATCATGTGACCATGGTGTGATTTCTTCAATTTTATCCCCTCATTACATATGTTCATTTATAAAAAAAAAACCCTTGTTTGCAATATGTTCAGATAGCCTACTATTTAAAGTAGTGATATTAAAGAAGAAAGTGGCGTAACCCTTATTTTTTTGGGCATATTTAAGCTAATTTGCATATGAATAGGATGTCGGACCACAGTGTGATTTCTGCAAGTTTATCCCCTCATCATATGTGTTCATTTATAAATTAAAAACCCCTAATCGCAAAATGTTCATTTGGCCTAGCCTACAGCTAAATGTAGTGCCTCAAATAAAAAAAGGGACTTAAGCTTATTTGCATATAGACAGGACATTTGACCTCAGTGTGATTTACAAAATTGTATCCCCTCATCTTACGTGTTTATTAAATTAAGAAATATCCTTGTTTGCAATATGTTCAATTTGTTTAGCCTACTGTTAATGTAACACTTCTAATAAAAATGGGAGCGTGTCCCCTATTTTGCATACTTAAACTAATTCCATAGGAACGGGATTTGTGATGAAGGTGAAGTTTCTGAAATTTGATCTCCTCATATTATGAAAGAAGAAACCTTTTTTTGCAATATGTTCATATATTTAGCCTACTATTTAAAGTCGCGTTTCCAATGAAAAATGGGGCGTGGCCATTTTAAAAGGATGTTGTCATTTTTGGGCTGCTCGTTCCGGATACAGATTCTGACACACATCCCATATTCATATTAGTCTATATCTGTTGAGATAATCTCTCTTAAATGAAGTGCTTACAAATCTTAGTCAGGTCCTATACTATTTATAATAAAGCATACCGCAAGACTGTTTAAATATTGTCTTTTGTCGCATCTCTTAGAATTTAGACTTAGCGATTCCAATTCTTTTTTTTTGCTACTGTACTATCATTTCAATTATTATCAAGTGTGATGAAGTAATTAAATTATGTTAAATATAATTTAGATCATTTGATAAGTGGCACATTCGTCATCCTCATGCGTGTTTACATTGAACTTTGTTTGTATCAATTGACATTCAAAATGCAATTCGGCATGTTTGATGCAATTAAACGATGTACACCCAGTATGTTCCCAGCATGCACGAGCGCATCTGACTCTGTCTCTTATACACATCTAGATGTGTATAAGAGACAGGTGGTCACACTGCACAACAGAAAGTACACACGACAAGAATGGTTGTTGCCACATCAAGGTATGGATAATTTCTCCCAGGGGTGAAGAATTTTTCAGAGTTGAGAATCTCCCAAAGAAGGGCGACAAACTTATCCTCCAAATCCAAGCGTGGAAATTTGAATTTTTTTGGCAGGATAAATTTAGGGTCCAATTTTCTGGAAATGAAGAGACAATCTCTTGCCACGATTCTCACAAGACACATACCATGTCTCGTCTCGCGCAAAAATATGAAGCAAATATCATAGCTTGTACAACATGATTAGAGAGGTCGTTTGTGAAGCCATTTTCTAAGCTGGTCCCTGTTGGCCACACGATGTCCTATCTGTTCCGTTACTATTCCAATTCTGTAACCAATCACGTTCCACTATTTCTTTGTAAGGAGCTAGAGTTTCATTGCAAAATGCTATTTCTCAGATGATCCCTTTACAGAAGTTTCCAGCTGCTGTTGCCAAAGCCTTTAAGCTACGTTCACATCAAGCCCGGATTCCGGTCCGGAGTCCGAAGAAAAAATCGTGAAAAATGAGTTCAGTGGTAAATAATAGGACCGTTCACATCATACGATTTCCAATCCAGACTCCGGATCCAGACTCCGGATCCAGACTGATGGGTCTGAGAGCCATTTGTATCCTGAAATATGAATAAAGATATATAATATTGTATTATATTTATGAATGAACACAAATGATGAAAGGATAAAATTGCAGAAATCACACTGTGGTCAGATATCCTGTCATATATGTCTTTTTTTGTTTGCATATTTAAGCTAATTTGCATATGAACAGGTTATCTGACCACATTGTGATTTTAGCAATCTTATCCTCTCATCATTTGCTTTCAATTGTAAATGAAAATCCATTGTTTGCAATATGTTCAGATGACCTAGTCTACGATTTAAAGTAGTTTTTCAAATAAAAAGGGGGCGTGGCCCTATTTTTGCATTTTAAGCTAATTTTCAAATAAAGAAATCATGTGACCATGGTGTGATTTCTTCAATTTTATCCCCTCATTACATATGTTCATTTATAAAAAAAACCCCTTGTTTGCAATATGTTCAGATAGCCTACTATTTAAAGTAGTGCTATTAAAGAAGAAAGTGGCGTAACCCTTATTTTTCTGGGCATATTTAAGCTAATTTGCATATGAATAGGATATCGGACCACAGTGTGATTTCTGCAAGTTTATCCCCTCATCATATGTGTTCATTTATAAATTAAAAACCCCTAATCGCAAAATGTTCATTTGGCCTAGCCTACGGCTAAATGTAGTGCCTCAAATAAAAAAAAAGGACTTGAGCTTATTTGCATATAGACAGGACATTTGACCTCAGTGTGATTTCCAAAATTGTATCCCCTCATCTTACGTGTTCATTAAATTAAGAAATATCCTTGTTTGCAGTATGTTCAATTTGTTTAGCCTACCGTTAATGTAACACTTCTAATAAAAATGGGAGCGTGTCCCCTATTTTGCATATTTAAGCTAATTCTATAGGAACGGGATTTGTGATTAAGGTGAAGTTTCTGAACTTTGATCTCCTCATATTATGAAAGAAGAAACCTTTTTTTTGCAATATGTTCATATATTTAGCCTACTATTTAAAGTCGCGTTTCCAATGAAAAATGAGGGCGTGCCCATTTTAAAAGGATGTTGTCATTTTTGGGCTGCTCGTTCCGGATACAGATTCTGATACACATCCCATGTTCATATTAGTCTATATCAGTTGAGATAATCTCTCCTAAATGAAGTGCTTACAAATCTTAGTCAGGTCCTATACTATTTATAATAAAGCATACCGCAAGACTGTTTAAATATTGTCTTTTGTCGCATCTCTTAGAATTTAGACTTAGCGATTCCAATTCGTTTTTTTTGCTACTGTACTATCATTTCAATTATTATCAAGTGTGATGAAGTAATTAAATTATGTTAAATATAATTTAGATCATTTGATAAGTGGCACATTCGTCATCCTCATGCGTGTTTACATTGAACTTTGTTTGTATCAATTGACATTCAAAATGCAATTCGGCATGTTTGATGCAATTAAACGACGAACACCCAGTATGTTGTAAATGTAGTGTAATGCATGCAACACGGACCATTTTCTTATTTAAAAAAAAATATTGAATATTTCAGTAATTTAAACAGTTGACGTAATTTAAGGGTGAAAGGACAAGATTCCTAATCAACTGCATTAGTATCGAAGTAAGCATACCCTACGCTTAAAATATTGCTACTGTACCAATGAAATTGACTTTTTAATTTTTAAATAATTTTTTCCTTTTTTATATAACATTAAAATCCATATTTTTCTAGGGTTTTTAGTTATTAATACAATTATATTAAAAAAAATAATTCTCTTATAATGTTTAATGATGTTCAACATACTTTGTTGTAGACCAGCTTTCACGTTTCTCTCTTTCCCGTTCAAATTTGGGGCCGTTGTTTAGAGCCGCATAATTGATTCGTTGTTTCTTTCTTGTATTCATTTGCAAAACAAAATACTGAATGAAAATCTGTATTTTCATTCAGTATATGACAAAATTCGGCCCAATGTCAGCGAAGCTACTGCAAAAAAACTTCGGGCGATTTGCCAGATTTCTACAAAAATCGTAGGTTTCACGCAGTAAAATTTCAAAAACTATCGTTACAAAATTAAAAAGTCCGACGAGATTTGGCAACCTTATAAATTAAAATTAAGACTAATAAAACTATTATTAAATTTCGAATAAAATAAAAGAACAATGGCGAAAATCGGACGAGTAGAAGTGAAGTTATGAAGGAAAATGTGAGAAAAAATAGCGAAAAAAGCGGAAAATCGAACGTTTCGAGTAAAATTAAATGAATTAGCGGCGATTAAACTTATCCTAATGCTGATACACATCCCATGTTCATATTAGTCTATATCAGTTGAGATAATCTCTCCTAAATGAAGTGCTTACAAATCTTAGTCAGGTCCTATACTATTTATAATAAAGCATACCGCAAGACTGTTTAAATATTGTCTTTTGTCGCATCTCTTAGAATTTAGACTTAGCGATTCCAATTCTTTTTTTTTTGCTACTGTACTATCATTTCAATTATTATCAAGTGTGATGAAGTAATTAAATTATGTTAAATATAATTTAGATCATTTGATAAGTGGCACATTCGTCATCCTCATGCGTGTTTACATTGAACTTTGTTTGTATCAATTGACATTCAAAATGCAATTCGGCATGTTTGATGCAATTAAACGACGAACACCCAGTATGTTCCCAGCATGCACGAGCGCATCTGACTCGGGATTGCGTCCACATTGAGAATGGTACAACGTCATTCGAGCAGCCATCATTTATCCTGAATAAAATGCCAAACATTGCAGCTGGAAAAAGATAAATTTGTTTGTTGGTAAATATGTGGAAACTTATAAATACAAAACAAATTTAACAAAAGCAGTCATTCTATAATGTGCATACCCCCATGCTGTGCCAGAACACAGTACTAACAATACACAGGCCATATATGATCGGTGAAACTGCAGCAAACCTTCAATTTAATAATTGAATCACCAGTCGTATTCAGGTACATTATGTTCTTAAGTGCAGCAGCCTACCCTCAAGAAGATAATGGAATTGCCTGCAGTATTTAGTATTTTTTGAGTGCTGCATGATTCTAATATTTTCCTTTATGCTCGAGGGTAAGAAATGAAATCTACGTGACTTTGACCTTGTACTTTGACCTTTTATTTTGAAAATTAAAAGGTGTCTTTCTTAGACTATTATATACTATTTCACTAAATTTTATGATGATCTATTCAATGTTTTTCTTAATCTTGCTAACCTAAAGAAAGGCAGACAGCAGTATACATGACTAATATTTTTAAGTGGTCCTCATATTCACACCCTACTTTGGAACCTCACTAAAATTAATTCTTTGTTTATTGGACAATTATAATACATACTATAAAGTTTCCTTTAGGTCCATTAATATGTTTTTCGAGATATTTATGTTCGAGTCCTTTAAATGACCCTCGCATGCGGATTGTCACAAACATTTAATATTTCCTACTTGTAACGTGGTCAAACTTTCCAGTTTTCATTTAAATCGGTAGATCGGTTTTTGGTAAATCTGGCCTGGGACATTTGCCATTGAATGGTCTTTATATCCACATCCTACTTCGGATCGTCACCAAAAATGAATAATTTCTCTGTTCGACAATGGCAGACTGTTTTTGAAAGTTTTATTTAGATCCATTAATAACTTTTTTGAGATATTTAGATCTGAGACGTTAGCACTTTAAATGACCCTCAAATCCATACCCGAATCTGGATCGTTACTAAAATTGAATAATTTCTTCTTTGTAACTTGGTTAAACTTTCCTAAAAAAAATCATTCAGATCAATGGATACATTTTGGCATATGGTCTGAGATGTTTTCATTTGAATGGTCCTCATAATGCTTGGGGAAACATAATAATTTTGAATATTTATTTTAATGAATAATTATTTTTCTTTGCATTTTTTATATAGAAGAAGGCTCTACCAACCATCTATCTCACATGAAGTGCGCACGTAAGGTTTGTGGGTGTGACAGCCAGGCGGCGTTATGCTTCAAAACTTTGTCCTACGACTCAAAATTTCTTGACCACGATCGAAATGTTTGTAAAGCTGAGTAACAGCACAGTTAAATATGCGAGTGGGCCTAGTGATTATGTGTATCATGAAACTTGTATCTGTGACGTCTTGTCTTAATGCAAGGAAATACCATTACGTTACGTTGTTTACACTTCCTCGGCACGCTCCATATACGGCAAATAGTTAAAAACAGTTAATTGTCTCCTTGTTGATCTAACCCTTCAAAATGTGAGCACTTCCAGATCTTTTGTAATGGAATATTGTAGTCGACTTTGACAAGTTGTTGATGAAAACTATGCACTGTAGGTTGTTATATAAATAAAGTAGATTTTTTCGTCGATTGTGATCTTGATTTTAACCGAAAGGTCCAGTGATTAATCTCAGATAAAATAGTATAAAATACATACTCCAAGTATCGAAATGCACACCATAGTGTCGGGATTCAATATTTTTTAGATTGTTTGTCATGAAAAATTGTTACCAGGTTTGATAAATTTCGGATAAACCTTGTTGGCCGTATAATGATATATATATATATAAAAAGATACATAAAAATTGGAGTTTTCGCCGATTGTGACCTCGACTTTTGACTCTTTAAAATTTAATCACCACCAGATCTTTGGTCATGGATCACACTGTGTCCAAGTTTGACGAGCTTTTGATAAAAACTGTGGCATGTAAAAAAAAATAACAGGGGCGAAAACTTAACATCCTTGGCGATGGTAATGCCCTTTTTTGGCGGAAGTAATAATGACAGCAACAACGTTAACGGTTATAATGACAGCAACAACATCAACGGTAATAATAACAATGACAGTGAAATAACAATTACGAGAACACTGATACCTTTTTCACAGATGGCAAATGCGTATGGCCAATAGCATGTAATGTCTATCCAGCCCTCGGGTACTGTAATAGTGCATTCTTCATGCGAATTGTATCCCATTCCATTGGGTTCGCCAGCATTCCAGACTTGATGGAATAAAATAAACTTATTTATATGTAAAATGTAAAAGTGGCTAATTTATTCATATCAAATGAAACGATATAAATTTTAAAATGCAAAAAATAAAACACGTGGAACAATTAGGCCTGCGTTGTAAGTTGAATGTTAAAATGCCTTTCCAAACCAAATATTGTAAAACAACAGTGTGTTTACTCACAAGAATATACAGGTGTAGATCGAGGGTTTTCGATAGAAGGGGAACCAATCTCAGAATAGAGAAGAGTGAGGGCGCTATATATCGTGAAACTGTGGCAAAAGGAATAATACTTTGCTTAATAGATACGGTACCCAACAAGTTTAGGTTTTCTTTATGATATCGAGGTCTACTATTGAACAATATTGCAATTCCAATACTGTCTCTTATACACATCTTGTATCATGAAACTTGTATCTGTGACGTCTTGTCTTAATGCAAGGAAATACCATTACGTTATTTACACTTCCGTAAGCATATACGGCAAACAGTTAAAAACAGTTAATTGTCTCCTTGTTGATCTAACCCTTCAAAATGTGGGCACTTCCAGATCTTTTGTAATGGAATATTGTAGTCGACTTTGACAAGTTGTTGATGAAAACTATGCACTGTAGGCTGTTATATAAATAAAGTAGATTTTTTCGTCGATTGTGATCTTGATTTTAACCGAAAGGTCCAGTGATTAATCTCAGATAAAATAGTATAAAATACATACTCCAAGTATCGAAATGCACGCCATAGTGTCGGGATTCAATATTTTTTAGATTGTTTGTCATGAAAAATTGTTACCAGGTTTGACAATTTTCGGATAAACCTTGTTGGTATATATATATAAAAAGATACATAAAAATTGGAGTTTTCGCCGATTGTGACCTCGACTTTTGACTCTTTAAAATTTAATCACCACCAGATCTTTGGTCATGGATCACACTGTGTCCAAGTTTGACGAGCTTTTAAAAAAACTGTGGCATGTAAAAAAAAAAATAAACAGGGGCGAAAACTTAACATCCTTGGCGATGGTAATGCCCTTTTTTTCGGCGGAAGTAATAATGACAGTAACAACGTTAACGGTTATAATGACAGCAACAACATCAACGGTAATAATAACAATGACAGTGAAATAACAATTACAAGAACACTGATACCTTTTTCACAGATGGCAAATGCGTATGGCCAATAGCATGTAATGTCTATCCAGCCCTCGGGTACTGTAATAGTGCATTCTTCATGCGAATTGTATCCCATTCCATTGGGTTCGCCAGCATTCCAGACTTGATGGAATAAAATAAACTTATTATTATTATTATTATTATTATTATTATTATTATTATTATTATTATTATTATTATTATTATTATTATCATTATAATTACAATCGTTTTCATAATAATTATCATTATCGTTATCATTATCACCATCTTCATCATTATCGTCATCCTCATCACTATGATTATCAGTTTCGTCATCATTATCATAATCATTGCCATTACCTATTACCTATTATAAATCAGTGGTAACGTCATCACATTTATTTGCACTGAATTTTTCTATTCTTGACTGATCACTATTTATCGATATAGTGCCTCCGATATTTGACGCTTAGTGTGCAAAAAAAACAAAAAAACTCAAACCTGGGGTGATTTTACTACAGTCAAATAGTATGAGATAGAGCAGCTTCGCGGCGGCACTATATCTTTCTAATACAACTCTTAGGTTCGTTTGATTTTTCTATTTTCCCCACTCTCTAACATGAATGAAGAATGGGCCTTATGTGTGTATCATAAAAAATTGAGTAATTGCATATGTATTCTTATTACATGAATCAATAAATCCCAAAATGAAAGGGAGGGGGAGGGGGTGTGTTCCGGAGTCCTCCAGAAAAGTCTCGATTTCTAGATGGCGGGAATGAGCTTTCCCGATTTGTGAAATGTCTTCTGGATTTTAAGTTCTTCAAATTTCAAGATTTCCCTAGATTGGGTTCCAGTCCCTAAACTTTTTTCTTAATCAAGTAAAATGCTTAAGAATAAATCGATTTTGGCACCAATGGCGTTCCATATTACTTATTTGCATGGCGTTCCATAGTATAATTTTTCTGGGATTTTTCTAATTCGCATCAAAAAGTTTCTCGACATAAACTGACGCTGGTGGCGCTTTCCGAAATGTGCTAATACTGTACTACGAAAAACTCAATAAATTAGAGACTTGTGGCATGTCTAGATTTTCCCCTCTTGAAAACTGTCACACGTAAATTTTTCACATTCTTTATGTGTGTATACATACATACATACAAAAAAGTAGTTGAATACGTATTCTATTTACCATGAACCGATAAACCCCCCCCCCCAAAAGGGGGGGGGGTCCCCGGGGCTCTCTCCCCTGGAAAATGTTGATTCCTAGATGGCGGGAAATGAGCTTTCCCGACTTCTGAGGTGCCTATTAATGACTTTCAAGTACTTCAAAATTCAAGGTTTTCCTCTTCTTGAAAACGATTCCATGAATCAATGAACCTCAAAGAGAAATGCGTGTTCGGGTTCTCGCCGGGAAAATGTTGATTTCTAAATGGGAGAAATGGGCTTTCCCGACTTCTGAAGTGACTTTTGAGTTTTTTTTTTAATTCAAGGTTCCCCCCTTGAAAACGGTATTGTAAAAAAAAAAATAAGCTCACGTGTTATAAAAAGTTAGGTTATTTTTATTTATTTTTTGTCCAAGGGAGGGGGAGGGGGTTCAGGACGCCTGATTCCCCAAGATCCGCTAATGTGAATTGCGAGGAAATCTAACTCGGTTTGGGACTGGATATAACGTTTCCCTCTCTTTCCCTTCCCTCCCCTCCTTCTTCCCTCTTTATTTTCCGTGCATTTTTTCCGATCATACAAAAATCTCCATAGACATTATATATTTTCTGCCAAAAAGTTGGGGGGGGGGGTAGCGGGCCCCGTTGGAGGGGGTCAGGACACCTGAATTCCCAAGATCCGCCAATGTGAATTGTGAGGAAATCTAACTCGGTTTGGGACTGGATATAACTTTTCTCTCTCTTTCCTTTCCCTCCCCTCCTTCTTCCCTCTTCCTTTTCCTTGCATTTTTTCCGATCATACAAAAATCTCCATAGCCCCTTTCCCCTGGTTCGCCGGCCATGTAATAATAGCCTTTCGTTTGTTGTATAGGTATATACGTTGTTTTTTTTAACCATTCTGAATAAATACATACAAACATACCATATATAATATTTTCGTTTTTACTGTATATTATTGTAATGTTTTTGCTGTCAAATGGACATGGAGTGAGAAAAAACCCATTATTTTCTTCAGAAATGCCTTCAGCCCTCTGTGGGCTTCAGTCAATATTTCCTTCTGCTTCTACATCCAATAGTGTACTCAAAACCTATAATTGCTTACCGGTATAACCTATTACAATATTATTATTACCTATTACCATATTATTATTATTTTTATTATTATTATTATATGTAAAATGTAAAAGTGGCTAATTTATTCATATCAAATGAAACGATATAAATTTTAAAATGCAAAAAATAAAACACGTGGAACAATTAGGCCTGCCTTGAATGTTAAAATGCCTTTCCAAACCAAATATTGTAAAACGACAGTGTGTTTACTCACAAGAATATACAGGTGTAGATCGAGGGTTTTCGATAGAAGGGGAACCAATCTCAGAATAGAGAAGAGTGAGGGCGCTATATATCGTGAAACTGTGGCAAAAGGAATAATACTTTGCTTAATAGATACGGTACCCAACAAGTTTAGGTTTTATTTATGATATCGAGGTCTACTATTGAACAATATTGCAATTCCAATATTTGCAATAGTTCTACTATACTCGTGTTTAAAGGTGAGAGTTTCTGGATATCGGGCATTAATGACAAGATATTCCAAAACATTAAGGTCACTTAAATTATGTAAGCATTTTACAACAAAAATAATGCTATGGAATTTCATTCTTTGAACCATTTCAGGTATATGTTAAGGATTTTCAGCCTGTTTGAAAAATCACCTTTAACGCATAACCTAGTAATACATCTCGATGACTTGTTAATAGGCTATTTTATGCTGTTTTGTTGTGGATTCCACCGTATTCGATAATGGGCAACGAAGAGCATTAAAAAGTCTAAGTAAAATTTCAGTATCGTTAAAACTAACAGACCGTTTGATAAACCCTAACATTTTCATTGATTTCATAGATACATTACCAACATGGGTTGTCCAGGTTAGGTCACCAGAAACGTCAATAACAAGATATCTATGTGAACTAACAACTTCGAGGGGATTAGTGTCAATTGCATAAATATAATTAGGCATATAAATATATTTCATAGTTATGACTTTACACTTTTTTTGCATTTAACTTCATGTGGTTTTCGTCGATCCATTTGGAGATACTATGAATGTGTTTTTGTAAGTCAAGGGTATCATGAGGACTATGTACAGGTCTATAAATAACTCTATCATCAGCATAGTGCTTCATATGAGAAGTAGTATGAAAAGGCAAGTCGAAAACAAAGATATTAAGTGAAAGTTGACCCAGGACGGACCCTTGAGGAACGCATGAACCAACTTTATCCTCTAAGAATATACTTTGCCAACGCGCTGAAATCTGTTACTGAGAAATGAGTAAACACATTTCAGCAAAGATCCACATATTCCCGTACTATGCAGTTTTTTAAATAAGTAGATCATGGGAGACGCGGTCAAAGGCCTTTTCCCAATCAAAGAATATATAGCCTCGACGACCCGTGGGTTTTTGACATCCATTATTTGAGACCAGTCATGATATAAAGTGGTGGCTTGTGTAATACATGACCCACCTGGGTAAAACCCATGCTGAGTAGGACTGATAGACCCCAAAAACTGGAGATGAAATAGAATGTTGTCCGCAATGATACGTTCAAAGACTTTACTTATAATAGAACACAGCGATATGGGTCGATAATTTTTAATATCGTTAGGGTTACAACATTTAAATACAGGGGTGACATTAGCCAGTTTCCAATCTTTAGGAATTAAGCAATCAGTAAAGGGTTTATTAAATATTCTGCACAAAACAGAAGCAATAACAGGGACAGACATTGATAACATTTTGGGGGTAATATTGTCTGGCCCAGGGGATTTATTAGGCTTCAGCGACAAAAAGCTTCAATTTTTTTTTCATCAATAGTAACACTGTTAAGGGGGACAATATCAACGTGATCGCAGTTACATATCACGTGATTAACATCAAAGGAATTATCAGGTGAATTAAAAATTGATGCAAAAAAGAGTGGAAAATGCATTTGCAGCATCAGCATCGGAAATTAAAGGCAAATTGTTAAAAGTGGCTTGTGTAATACATGACCTACCTGGTTAAAACCCATGCTGAGTAGTACTGATAAACCCCAAAAAACTGGAGATGAAATAGAATGTTGTCCGCAATGATACGTTCAAAGACTTTACTTATAATAGAACACAGAGCGATATGGGTCGATAATGTTTAATATCATTGGGGTTACCAGATTTAAATACAGGGGTGACATTAGCCAGTTTCCAATTTTTAGGAATAAAGTCATCAGTAAGGAATTTAATAAATATTCTGCACAAAACAGGAACAATAACAGGGGCAGACATTGATAACATTTTGGGGCTAATATTGTCTGGCCCAGGGGATTTATTAGGCTTCAATCAATAGTAACTCTTTTGGGGTGGGGGGGGGACAATATCAACGTGATCGCAGTTACATATCACGTGATTAACATCAAAGGAATTATCAGGTGAATTAAAAATTGATGCAAAAAAGAGTGGAAATGCATTTGCAGCATCAGCATCGGAAATTAAAGGCAAATTGTTAAAAAATTTTAACAGGACCCATCTTACGTCTCAACTTAACATAACTAAAAAACAGTTACATACCCGTACGATTTATAATCGAATCGGTACAGGTTTTGGACATGCATTACTGTACATTTGCAGGATTGGATTGGATTGGATTGGATTTATTAAGGTAAAAACACCAACGATAGCCCAAGAATTTCTAGAAGAAGACTTATTTCCAGTGGGGTCCTTCTGGTGGTGATTGGGCAGTACACAGGGAGACAATCATCTCTTTTCCGAAGAGTACTGCGTTCTTTAACACGCACATGGGCCATAAATGCACACGGACCAACGGCTTAAACGTCTCTTCCGAAAGACAGTGTGCTATTGTAATTTGCATTTCAGCCCTCTAGCAGAAACACAAGGAGAGGTAGCGATGTTAATTGAACCGGGGATCTAGAGATCTTCATGGTTCAGCGCACACACCTTGGCTACCACCAGATTAGCCGACTAATGGAAAAAGTATATCTTTTAGAAAGTTGCCTAGGATGATGCTAACTCCAGTTATAAAATTCATTCGAAGAAAAAAATAATAACGTATAACAAATGTACACACGTTAAATAAATTATACATGGGCCCCAACACATACATGTGTTATTTGATGGTAAAAGATTATTATAATTTTATAATTAAAAAATATATTTCTATTGTGATTAAAATAACTAGAAAAAACAGAATATATAACATCAATGTTTGAACACAACTTTAGTAGTCTGATAGTTTTAGTAGCAATTTCAAATATTTACAAGGTTCATTTGAAGATTAGCCTTCCTCTTTAGCTTGCAAACGTATTCTTGGAAAAAAAACCCATTTTCAACAGAAACTAATCAAAGGTCATAAAAAGAAGCCCATGGGCTTCTATTCCAGGTTTTACGATATTCAGATGTTTTTTTAAATTAAAAACTTTGCAAACTTACATGTCCAGGTTGGATGCTTTCCATTGACCCAAACAAAATCAGTAACAAATTCGAGAGTAATGTCTCTAACTAGTCCAATCCAAACGCACGTGTAGTCATATTCCTCTTTAAACGGAGTTGCTAACTCATTTATGATCACGTGTTCTTCTTCTGTTTCAATAACAACCACATCAGCACCCTTGTCTAGGCAAATCTTTCTGGATTCATCGAATGTAGCCTTCGATGGATCGGGCAGCGAAATATAACAACTATGTTTCCAGTGCATCCAGTCTGAAGTCATACAATATTGACCATATTGTGCTGAAAATAGCCAAGTTAAAAAATTCTATAATTAAACTGTAAAATAATCTAAGACCGCGCAAGTGGTAGGGGGAGTAGGGCAAAGTAGGAGAGTGATGGAAAGAACAATTTGATCGAAGAGTCATTAGCCACAGACCTTATTCCTTTGGAAAGAGAGCATGAGAGGTTTAAATTTTCCTGATGATTGGAATCAAAGGCCGCTCTTTGTGGTTCAAAGGAAATGCCCCCAAAATCCCGGACATCGTACAGAGCTCAAATATTAATATAATTATTGTGATTATGCTTACTATATAGGCTAATGCAAGTAAAGGAATAGCATGAAAATAATAATAATAATAATAATAAAAATAATAATGATAATAATAATAATAATCATAACAATAAATAATAAAAATAAATAATAATACCAAAATAATATTACAATTAATGATAATGACGATAATAACTAAAAAGAATAGTAATAATGTGCTATACCAAGATATAATAATTTAATTTCATTTATTCTACAAAAAAAAAAAAAAAAAAAAAAAAAAAAAAAGGAGAAGGAGAAGCAAAAAAGTAGGGAGCATTTAGCAATACTAAAAATGCAATAATAATTACTGAGGATAGGCTACTAAAATGCAAAACAAGTCAATATTTTCTTGCCTGTTTCACATAAAGCGGATTTATTCGTGTTGCATTCAATTTTGGAAAACACGTTGAGATTAATGTGAAGAATAACACACTTTTCCGATGTAGATTGCGGTTGATGTAGCCAGGCTGAAAGGCAATAAACAGCTAAACATGTTATACCAACGTAACGTAATGCTCTTTAGTTTAAAAACGTATACTCTTACACTCACATCCACACACGCCCACCCTTAAATCACACTAATAATAGAGAACTGATATTAAAATCTAACTGATTAATTTTATGATGAGTTTTATACAACAGAATTCCATCGCTTACCGATTGCACTGCAGGTCTAGCATCACGATACAATTACAAGGACTGTGACATTGAGGATTTGGATTTTTGACACAATTGACGTATCATACCCCTAGCATTAGTGAAAGAAATTTTGAGGGCCACGTGCAGGACTAATTGTAATAATCATTATGAAAATAGGTTACGGATTATTAGAAACGTCATTCTTAATACCAATGTAAGTATTGTTTGAATCACGGATTGCCATTATTTAATTGATTTTAAAGTTGATTTACATTGGGCTCTATCCAACCATTCATTATCATCATTGAAATAGAAGAAAGTCCAATGGATGTTTAATATCAAAGATGCCTTTTAGGTCATACTTTGATAAAATACATTTCACATGACTTACCATTTCCATTTTAGTTAATTAAATTGTGCATGATGAAAAGTATTCGTGACCACCTCTTATTGTCCATGTTATTTTACCGGTTAAAATACTGGATTTTTAAATTGTTTTGCATAGTGGCAGTATGTAGTGGTGTCTTATGGATGGTTCTTGCTACTGGTATTGAAGGTTTTCTATTTTGTTGGTTAACGATTGTGCTCCACTAAACCAGATGGATGGTTCTTGTGTGAGTTCGTTGTTGTGGAAGAGATGTAAATTCTAATATAATATTAATGGTGCTTGACAGCTCCATCTGGACCATCTAACAGCTCAATCTGGACCATTTTTACTAACCTTTGCCTCATGTAAGGCATGCAAGCAAAGCAAGCATTTAGACTGGGGCCAGGGGGCGCCAAGGGCCAAAAAAATTAGCCCTTTAATTTCGGTAAATTCTTAGTTGTTTGATAGGCATGACGCTACATGTAATAAGATTTCATAATTGTTGTAATGTCCAAGTCGAAGTTTATTCCACGTAGGCCTACGATCTCGGTGAATTCCAAACATCATAAGGCTAAAACAGGGGTGCCGCCAGGATTTGCCCGAGGGGGAGGGGGGCCGACGCCCCCGACGAAGGGTTAGATTTCCCCGACGAAAGCAAAGTGGGTGTGGTCGACCTTCGATTAAAAGGCTTCGAAAGTGGTCCAGGGGGCGAAGCCCTCGAAAAGTTTGACATTTTAGGGGTTTCAAGGGCTTATTTAATCGATTTTAAGAGTCTACTAATATGTAGAAAATACACATAATTTTGTTTTCTGCCCGACAAATTGTACTTTTTCTCCCCGACCGGGGTGGGGGCGCCCCCCTGCTGGCGCCACCCCTGGGCTAAAAGTACGCTTATCAGTGATGAATTAACAACCTAGTCCTAAGTTGTGTACTATACATCGTCCTTTTTAAAAATTATTTATGAATACTAAAAATAAAAAGTGTTTACATACCCCTGATTGGCATATAACCAGGGAGTTGGTATAGCTAAGACTAGGAGACCTGGTCTACGCGCAGCCTTTCGTGGTAGGCATGGCCTAGTGTGGGTGACCGATTACTGTTGTAGCACATGTTCACATGACAATAAATTTAGGACGTGCACGAGACACAATTGGTTAAACTGTGATTTCAAATTAATCATGTCGTGTTAGTCCTGTTGTACGCCTCATGCAATCACCAATTGGCCTATATCATTTAATATTATTCAAATCACAAACTGATTAGGTCAGTAGTATACTACAGAAATTCAAGGTACATCGATTGTACTGGTGGAGGTCCTATTACGATTCAAAGGACTATGAGATTGAGTGTTTGAATTTTGGACACGATCGACCCATTATACAATTTTAGCACTAACAGATACCTCATTTCATTAAAAAATATACATTGGAATGTTCGCGGTGTTGGGGAGATCGGTTTATCATTATAAAAATATATTTTTCCCCCTCTTTCTGGTAAAGCCACCTTTATTCCCATTATTGTATCATTATTATATAAACCATAAAAATTTACATAAAATATATATAAGAACATAATAAATTAATCTCAGTTCTCCTACATATTTTCATTTTCATCTTATTTTTTTTACAAATAATTTATTTTCATTTATTAACACTTTTTTTTTCAAATACCTTTGTGTTCAACTTTAAAAAAAGATTTATGCGAGTCAAAAAAAAGGTACACCAACTGGGAATCACACCCGGGGGTTTTGGCTGTCTATGCAGACGCCTTAACCAACTGAGCCAATGAGGTCTTGTTAGGAATTCAAATCCAATTTAAGAAACTAATTCAAATAAATCAACATAGATATAACTCTCAACCGTCTAGCAGCAACATGCTATAATTATATACAGCATACCAAAAGGTGCGCGCGCTTCGTAGGCTTAACCTCTAGTGTGTGGACGTCGCTATTATTTTCGATAAAATGAATATGACCACTAAAAGACGATAAGTTGCATGTTATTTGTTATCTCGTTCAGTAATTTCTTTAGTTAAGTAATGTTAAAAATGCAACAGAGGTAAAATCATGATTTATGATTTACAAAGCATGTTGCCTGGACTTAAACAAATAGCAAATTGCGTTTAGATACAGGTTTTAATAGCTGCGTTTAATGTAATTTCACCTAACATAAAAATATTTAGAAACCACTAAGATCATATAAAACATCAGTAGTGTTAATTTTGTATGGAGAAATATCTATTTCTCACCATTATTTGCCTTGGAAAACATTTTTGTTTGCAATACAATTAACATAATTTGCAATAGGTAGGCCTACGATACAACATATTTTGGTCAGGGGCAGCTAAAGGAAAGTTTTACATTGCGAAACAGAAACAGACTATGGTTGACGAAAATCGAGTGTGTTTATCAACCGACTGTGCCTGAAAACCGAGTGTGCTTGAAAATCCGATGTGCTTAAATGTTGCCCTTCTGGCGTTCCATATAAAAAGTATAAAATAACTGACGGTAAAAATCAATGTTTTTCTCTCAATTAATCTGATCGACATTTTGATGTTACAGTACCTTTTTCAGACCGGTAGGTTTTGAATCTCAGACGTTTATTAAGGATCTCGGTTTTGCATTTGCATTTGAATAAGCTAATTATAATACATTTTCAACAATAAAAGTAGGAATCTGCAATTGTTAAAAAAGTTGTTCCAAAAATAAATACATTTTTATTATATTCTTTATATATAGCTTGCAATTAAAAACTGAAATGAGAACATAACGAACGTGCAATGTGAAGAATACCGTTAGTAGTCTGTTGTCTTATGTTATATTTTTTAGCTTTGTCATATTTTTGGGTAAATTCTTGGCAAACATGTCTAAAAATATCTAAGTAATTCACTGATTATGAAAAAAAAGGGTGCCAGTTTTTTTATTCACTTCTAGGGCCCATTTTGAACAAAACAATTTATTTATTTATCATACAATAGTCATTTTAGTTTATCTTTATATCATATAAAGGTATCAGTGATGCATTGGAAAGAAAATAAGAGCAGAAGAAATAACCACTCCCAAAAATCTTGCTACATGCTTATTCTGCTATAAATTCCAAGACTCAGTGTGAAGTGATCTATACGGACATGGCTAAAGCAATTTCAGCTATGTAATTATTAGTTGAATGAATGAAAATTGGAATAAAAATTTATATATGGGATATATGTTTACGTATGTGTATGTATGTATATATTGATACATATGTGTTTGATCGCGTATGTACTGTATGTATGTATGTATATATATATATATATATATATATATATATATATATATA
>NW_022725829.1:345468-347012 GCF_011630105.1 Anneissia japonica
GTATGTATATGTGTGTGTGTGTGTATGTATGTGTATGTCGGGGTGTATGTATTTATATGTATATATATATATGTGTATGTATATGTATATATATATATATATATATAAATACATGCACTATGTTTTTTTTTATCAATATTCACTATTGATATTTTCTGTGGTTAAAAACTGATTATAAAAATAATAATAATTTGACAGTACTGTTGTCATTGAATTATATAAATATTAAAAAAAGAAAGGAATGAAAAGAACTTGAAAAAAAGAGGAAATATTGTATTGTTCCTTTTTAATGAAGATTGTTGAAAGAAAAAAAAAGCATTTGATCGAGTCCCACATAATTTTCTACTTTACAAACTTAGTAAGTTTGGTTTTTCTGAAAATATTTTAGCTTTTTTTCTCTAATTATTTATATGCTAGACAACAGAAAGTTACAATCGATGGTTGTTCATCTGAATGACTAACTGTATTGTCAGGGTCCCCCAGGGGTCTATTTTGGGACCACTTTTTTCACTTTGTTCATCAATGATTTTTCTTTTGTTCCAAATTATTCTAATTTTGTATTATTTGCTGATGATATTAAACTTTTTAGGGTCATTTCTGCTGTTAATGATATGGTTCTCCAGGTAGATCTGGATGGTCTAGTTCGCTGGTGTTGCAGCTGGGGTATGTCTGTTAATGTCTCTAAATGTAGAACTATGTCTGTTACTCTAAAGAAAAATCCTATCCAATTTGATTTTAAAATTAATAATATTGTTCTTGAAAAAGTTGCCGTTCAACAAGATTTAGGAATATTTGTTGATTCTTCTTTAAATTTTTGTAAACATGTAGATTATGTTGTAGCTAAGAGTAACAGACTTCTTGGATTCATTTGGAGACATTGCAGACATATCGATGATGGTAATGCTTTAATTACTTTGTATAAATCTTTAGTTAGATCTAATCCTAAGTTTAGGCTTTACTTGAAGAGAGAAGGAATATTTTTGATCTTATTTTTCTTTACAAATGCATAAATGCCAGTTTTGACGATGATTTCACTTCTTTTTTTCAAATACTAGTTCCTTTGCATAGATTAAGATCCCCTGGATTATTTTGGATTCCACCGGGTAGGGTTAACGTTACAAAAAATGGTTTTATTTGTCGTCTTCCTAAGTTATATAATTCTATCTGTTTCAATCCTTCCTTAGATATATGTTTTGATAGTCTTAACTGCTTCCGTCACAAAATTACTACCATTTTTACTTCTATTACCAAGTGAATTTCTTATATTTTAAATTATTTTTAGACCTATATTTGAATTTAATGTTATATTACATATATAAATTTTTTATGTATCAATCTTCATGTATCAAACCTGTTATGGGCGACACTGGTCGCTGTTGGATGATGTTGAAATAAAGAAAAAAAAATATATATTATCACATGAAAGTAACTATATTATAGAGATATACCTCCGCTGGTGTTGATTAAAGATGATAATAAATATTTGAGAGAGTATCCGAAGGGTAATCGGAAGGCCTTGGATTCGAACCCCGATGGGGACTAGG
>NW_022725830.1:0-949 GCF_011630105.1 Anneissia japonica
TCGCGGACGCTAGTGTGTACTCGACATCCGTCCTTGTACTCCAAGTCCGTGTACTCCACGTCCGTTCGTCTACTCGACGTCCGCGAACGTCGAGTACGCGTACACGAGTTCGGTCGGCGGGTCGCGGACGCGAGTGTGTACTTGACATTCGTTCGTGTACTCGACGTCCGCGTACTTGAGATAGGTCGGCGAGTACGCGGTCAGGACGCGAGTGTGTACTTGACGTCGGTCGGCGAGTAGGGGACACAAATTTTTTCCAGTTTCAGAAAATTTTTCCAAAGTTGAAATTAGAGACTCGTCTTGTCTGCCTTAACGGCGTACACGACGGCGGTAGTCGAGTCGAGGACACGTCGGTGTACTCGGAATTCGTCCGTGTACTCCACGTCCGTCTATCCACGTCCGTCTACTCGACGTCCGCGTACTCGAGATCGGTCGGCATGTCGCGGATGCGAGTGTGTACTCGACATTAGTCCGTGTACTCGACGTCCGTCTACTCGACGTCCGCGTACTCGAGATCGGTCGGCAGGTCGCGGACGCGAGTGTGTAATCGACATTAGTCCGTGTACTCGACGTCCGCGTACTCCAGATCGGTCGGCAGGTCGCGGACGCGAGTGTGTACTCGACATTAGTCCGTGTACTCGACGTCCGTCTACTCGACGAAAATTTTTCTAAGTCCAGCTTTACGGAAATTTTTCTAAGTCCAGCTTTTTGAAAATTTGTCTAAGTCCAGTAAAGTCGAAATTTTTTCTAAGTCCAGCTTTTCGAAAATTTTTTCTAAGTCCAGAAATCTCGAAAAATTTTCTAAGTCCAGTAAAGTCGAAATTTTTTCTAAGTCCAGCTTTTCGAAAAATTTTTCTAAGTCCAGAAATCTCGAAAAATTTTCGAAGTCCAGTAAAGTCGAAATTTTTTCTAAGTCCAGCTTTTCGAAAATTTTTCTAAGTCCAGAAAT
>NW_022725831.1:0-678 GCF_011630105.1 Anneissia japonica
ATATATTCAAATTTTGTCTACAGGTGCAGTAATCATACATTTACTTAGCTCTACTTCAGCCGTACATGGTTGGGACTGAGGTAAAAAAGAAATATAAAATAGTACCTAGATGGGAAGACACTTTTATATAGAGTAGTAAAATTCATCATCATCACATCACCAGGCAAAATAAAGCGTCAGCAAATTTTTCATGATCTCTTATTAACGATTTTCGGCAAACATAGAGATCTAATTAATACTGTACATATTATGTAAAATTAATTATCATTGATCGTATGTTTCTTTGTTGTTTATGTACTTTTGTTGCCATGAGAAAAACTAATTTCATATTTTAATTTGACAATAAACCTGTCTTGTATCTAATATGTAGATGTGTATAAGAGACAGCATATGAATCGCTGCGATAGAAATATAACAACATAATTGTCTTCGATTTATCTACTTTACCTACTTCATGAGCCGAAAACCAATTTATCTTTACACACTTTTTATCATACTTGTATAATCAAGGCACGCACTCGAGTCGTGTATTACAGTTAATTCAGATGTTTGTGGACAGAAAACACCGACCGGAATCTTGTTATAAAATAAGATGTTATCTGCCTGTAAAGTAGTCTTTCGTTAAAATCTGGTCATTTATGCAGTTCAATTCTACAATTTCCAGGAATATTCTTGACT
>NW_022725832.1:0-568 GCF_011630105.1 Anneissia japonica
GCAAAACTGGATAACCTGAAAAAAAAAAAAAAAATAAGTGTATGGCTCGCATGGCTCGCTGCTGACCCGCATGGCTCGCATGACTCGCTGGCTCGCACTTTGGCACTACTCCAAGGCATTCATGTGCAAGGCAGTGGTGTTTTGTTTATCCGTGAAAAAAGCACGCCGGGAAAGTTTGCCTTACCAGGAAAAGGTGACGTAATCTAGCTTGTGACGTATGCATGCTAACTATAGTGCGAGTCTGACGTCACCAAAAAAATAACAATTTTCTATTATAACCACATGGGGCGTAAATTCCCTTAATACGAATTAAGGGTAGCACCATCCCCTTGCCATACAAATTACAGCTCCCATTGACGTCTCAGTCGAGAAATAAGGGTAGCTGAAGTTTGAAACCATATCGAAATTCACGTTCCACTTCTGACTCTGGGTTGTGTTTCGCACACGCCGCTGAAGGCAGCGTTCCAGGAACCCTGTGCGTCGAGTGGGAAGCAAAATGGATACACATCGGAAAGGAAAAGTATTAATGTGGCCCTAGGCGGCCCCCCTGGCCCCCAGCCAAGTGAGA
>NW_022725833.1:0-769 GCF_011630105.1 Anneissia japonica
GCACTCCGACTGATTTTCCTGTGACCGTTATCTTTCCGTCGGACCGCACAAGTCGTCTGAAGTTTTGTAGCTGATCGTGCAAAGTCTCCATCGAGGCGACGTCGATATCTTCGGAGAACGCGACCCGATCGTTTTCCAGCAGCATCTGAGAGAGGTGCACTAGATTGCCCTTGTCCCTCGTCCACAGTCCGACGCACCTGGCGCCGTCTTGTCTCGTCTCCTTTTCGAACGAGACGTCGACGGACGTGCCGGCAAACCGATCCGTCACCTGCTTTGCCATCATCGCAGCGTGGGCGTGCGAAGTGTTCCGTTCGACGTACACGCGAACGGGCCAGCTGATCTAACTAATTCGCGTTAAAACATGTTGAGGAGAGCTTTCAATCCTGTGAAGTGCGACCTGGATTTCTTGCGAGAACGCAAAGACCTCTTCGTCCGATGGAAGAGGGAGACCGACGCCAAGGCGATAACGGCCGAGATAAACGCATCGGGTTTGTCGCACGGCGAGCTCGTTACGAGAACCCTGTTTCTTATACACATCTAGATGTGTATAAGAGCCAGGTCCGAGAGTGCGCATTCTGGAGGACATGACGGAATTCAGAGCGAGCAGATCGGTTCTGATTCACACCCTGACCGCCGTCGGGTCCGCCACCTCGCAGGAGATCGGTCGGCTCGAGGAGATCGCCAACCTGGAAAAGACGGTGCTCTTGTCGTTCGAGCTTGCCAACCTCGTGTACGTGCCCGGCGTGGAAACCGATTACAGGAATTCGGA
>NW_022725834.1:0-767 GCF_011630105.1 Anneissia japonica
ATAAAAAATAAAGAATAAACCATACTGGATTCTTTGGAGTTTGTATCATGCTACTGTTGTTAAATAACCAATACTGTACTGTAGTACTAAAGTAGTAGTTTTTTTTTGTTTTTTTTTTTCTATCTTTTCCCAACTCAAAAAATTACCTCTTTAATATATACATTTTTTTTTAATGTATGGCCTCTCAAATCAATTAAATAACACCTGTAAATGCTTAGAATGCTGGAGCTTCCAGGGTTTTGGCCCTTGACCCACCGGGGCCCTTGGCAGCCCCCTGGCCCCAGCCAATGGTGCTCTCAAGTGCCCTTTCAGTATCAAAAAGAACCCCCCTACCAAAATCCTGGCTACAGGCTTGAATATACTTAATAATCACCAGTAATTTATAGCAATATTCCAATGTCATTCCGCTACTGTCATTCCGCCACCATAATTATATTCATAAATGATATTATATATTTGATTAAGTTAAATAATTAAACAACTAAATTTCTCAGAATGTTTTTAAGTATAGATAGGCAAACTCTAGACTAAAAATATAATGTTATTGTGTTTTGGTAATTACAGTATAAACAATCCAATATTTTTATTAATTTTCATAATTTTTATAATTGTGTTTGAGACTTGATAAAGTAAAATAAATTTTGTTTCAAATATCAAGTGAATTGCTTCAGCATTGTTTTCATAAAAAGTGAAAGATTTTATATTTAGTCAAGAAGGTTCTTCATAAATATTAATTTCAAATGCACTTTTATCAATGGTCATTCCGC
>NW_022725835.1:0-236 GCF_011630105.1 Anneissia japonica
ATGAAAAGTGTTATTTTAATTTCAGTTACATACTTTGACAATTTTTATTTTTTAGTTAGGTCTGGAATTTGCATAATTACCTAGGCCTACTAACTACGTTTTCTGGGGAAACAGGGAGTCTGGGGGAAAGCAGAGAGAGAGTAAGGAAAAGCGCGTTTCTCGGGGCGTTTCTTCATTAAATGAAACAGGTTGACAGTTATTTTCAAATTAAGAGAAGAGCTGAGAATAGGCAGCCA
>NW_022725835.1:352-545 GCF_011630105.1 Anneissia japonica
TTATTATTATTATTATTATTATTATTATTATTATTATTATTATTATTAATTATTATGTTACTAAAACCAACTTGTAGGCCTACCGTAAGGGGAACTTAGACAATGGAGGAATTAGATAACAATTAAACAATCGACGTTAAGGAGAAATAACACAAAAGTTCCCCTTGGGCTAGTTATTAATTATAGGCCTAGT
>NW_022725836.1:0-629 GCF_011630105.1 Anneissia japonica
TGTCACCTAAGAAAATCCTGCGACTTAACTACCGTGCATTATAAATTTAATCATTTATGGAGCATGTCTAAAGATTTTACTGATTCACGAACAATTGTCAAGGCTAACAAATTAATCAGGGCTCGCAGAATCGCCTGCCCGACGTCCCAGGGCAACCAAATATCTGCGTCGGGCAACCAAAAATTAATAGGGTGCGTCCCGACGGGCAAGTCAGTCGGCTATCCCTCCTTTGGGAGCAGCAGCGCGTTTACATTCCTGAAGGCGGCGTTCAAAGAATCAGATCAGACACTAGCCCGTCTACATTCCTGAGTTGGCGGCGTTTAAAGAATAAAGACTACTGTATGTGACTGACCTTGAGTCTGCTTCTCCCATGCTTCTCCTGATCGTGGGAACCTACTTGTGTGGGAACGTTTCTCACTCTAATTCACTGTTACTAGGCAATTTGTAGTAATGCCAGCTGGTGGTATACGGTATATGTTATTTCAAACAGTTTCCTTCCGTTCATGACGAAGTAAGAGCATCAAACGTCTAGTTTCGTCCTGTGGTGACGTGTGGCATTAAGAGTGTTTGCTATGCCATGAAGTTAGTTCTATGAATTTGGTGTTACTGATCCAGGTATTGAGCTCGTT
>NW_022725837.1:0-971 GCF_011630105.1 Anneissia japonica
CCATAATTTAGACACTTCTAACTGTTTTTACAATCCAAGCTTGATTATGATTTGAATTTATTCATATCATAAAATTAATACAAACCATTCAATCATTCCAATTCAGATTATATCATAATTTGATTAACTTAAGCATTAATTAAACATTTATCAATCAGCTCAAATGTTTATCTATTTTGCAGGTCAAAGTAGAAGTCTTGCATAAAGCTTTTACAGCATTTTATTTCTTGGCTAAAGAACGGATTGCGAATTCCAAAGCAGGGTGTCTACTTCAACTGGTTGAGAAGTTAGGTGCTCATGACATCAAGTATTTCCACCACAGGTCATCTACATCAATCCGTGAAATGATTGTGACTCTAGGCGAAACTATTCAAAACCAAATCATTGAAAAAGTTAAAAATACAAATTTCTTTGGGCTTTTAATTGATGACTTAACAGATATAGCTGTCATGGAACAAATGATAACATTTATCCAGTACTTCAATTTTGAAACATCTCAAGTTGAAACCAAATTTTTATTTATTGATGATTTGTTGAAGGAGTCTACATCAGCTAATGCTGAAACGATATACAATGTTCTAATTAAGAACATCGAAGAATTCCAGTTGCCTCTTGGTAAACTAAAAGGCTTGGTAACTGATGGTGCTGCTGTTATGGTTGGCAAAAACAATGGACTGGCTGCCAAATTAAAAGCAGTAAATCCATCCATTATTACTGTTCACTGCATCTGCCATAGGCTAACTCTTGCTTGCACAGACTCAAATGTGGCTCTAAAATATATTGACGAGGTACAACTAATTGTTACCCAATTGTGGAAACTGTTTGAATACTCACCTAAGAAGATGGCAGCTTACCTAAAATGCCAACAAAGCATCAAGAACATTGTCCTTGGTGAGTCCAATAAGCCATCATATGCAAAAAGCTAAAGAAAGCATGCAAGACAAGATGGCTGTCATTTGATAATGCAGTAA
>NW_022725838.1:0-892 GCF_011630105.1 Anneissia japonica
GGATAACATATACAGGCGAGATCTTACCGCTGTTTTAGAATACCGGTACTTAATGTTAGGAAAACTAAGGGAAAATAGATAAGTTGATTCACTCAGTGTAAATGGCTCGGTAGTTGAAAAAACATCGGAAACATCGAAAGAATATCTTGGTATTATCATTGACGATAACTTAAATTGGAGTAAACATACACAAACTCTGTACTCAAAAACCAGTCAACGACTTTTCTTCTTTAGGAAGCTTAGCAAATTTAATGTTGGACAAGATACTCTATTTCATGTTGGACAAGATACTCTATTTCATGTTGGACAAGATACTCTATTTCATGTTGGACAAGATACTCTATTTCATGTTGGACAAGATACTCTATTTAATGTTGGACAAGATACTCTATTTAATGTTGGACAAGATACTCTATTTAATGTTGGACAAGATACTCTATTTAATGTTGGACAAGATACTCTATTTCATGTTGGACAAGATACTCTATTTCATGTTGGACAAGATACTCTATTTCATGTTGGACAAGATACTCTATTTAATGTTGGACAAGATACTCTATTTCATGTTGGACAAGATACTCTATTTAATGTTGGACAAGATACTCTATTTAATGTTGGACAAGATACTCTATTTCATGTTGGACAAGATACTCTATTTCATTTTTACCAGAGTGTCATCAAATCAGTTTTATGTTTTGTGTTGTGTTGTATTGCTTGGTTGCCGAGTGTTAAAAAGCAAAATAATGATAACGAAAATAACTAAAGCAGCAAGGAAAATCATTGGCAATAATATTGAGAGCCGGAATGATCTTTGTGATAGGACAGTATACGGTACTTTTAAAAAGTTGAACAAATTACTAGAGAGACACTCATCCACTAACTTAGTATATTA
>NW_022725839.1:0-548 GCF_011630105.1 Anneissia japonica
ACATTGTGCCAGGAATACTAAAATGTTGTGTAACCTTATCCAATGTGAAGGTTAAAATCGATTATGAAATAAAGTGAACCAAAAAATCTTAATTTTGTTAACCCCTGGCCGATACATTATGTTCTGCCCTTAACGTCCATTATACTTCCTTATATCAATTTAACGGATCCGTCGCTCCAAGACAGCTATGTATTCACATGTAATGCAATACGCATTAAAGAGGCTGTCCCACGTTTTCATCCAATGAATTAATGTTATTCAGCATTAATGCTGATACATGAAAATGTAAACATTCTTGAGGTTTCCATTCGGCTCATTCGCTATGCGATACACCCCGGGCCCCACTTGGTCAAGTGGTGTGACACTCGCCTTATATATATATATATAAACATATGATTTATGAAACCATGAAGAGGGGTAAACGTGTGTTCACAAATGAATAATATAGAAGTAGACTTTTACAACACAATTTATTTAAAAATAAAATTATTTCATTTTGAAATAAAATGTCTTCTAATAGTCTACTCCGTTTCCTGTTTTCTTTCTAT
>NW_022725840.1:0-787 GCF_011630105.1 Anneissia japonica
CTATAATTTGCCTGCAGGCTTTCCGATTCATTGAAGTAGTTTCTTATTCTCCTCGGAGAGACCTCTGAAGATCGGAAGCAAGCTTAACGTCACAACGCTTTGCAGATCTATAAAATAAATTTAAAACGGGAGCATATTTCTCTCTCCCCCTCTCTCACTCCCCCTCTCTCCACCCTCTCTCTTTTGTGGCAAAACCACATTTATTCATGTTCTTCATCATTTTCTATACATTTATTAAACATCATTCATAATTTCAAAAATATAAGTAATAAAATATGTAATATCTTTTTCTTCTATGTTTTATAAAACAGTTAAAACCCCACCCAACCCCTGTTATAATTTCACTGTCATCAGTTACGTATTTTCCTATCCACTTTTAATTTTCTTTTAAAGGCAATCCTTTCTTTAACATCGTTGGGAGCATAAACGTTTATGAACGCAAACGTTTGACTATATATTTCTGTATTGACAATAAGTACCGTAGCCTACCGTATTTCATCGGCATGACTGTCGGTTATATTAATATTTGAATTTTCATTAAAAAGTATGCTGACTACTGTTTGTGAATCCAGACGAGTGGAGACTTTCCTTTCCAATCAAAAGGGTCATGATAATCAGTAATTTTTTTTTACAGAAATGCGTTTCTTGCAAGAAACTTACCGACGCGTTTTGGGCCCTAAGCCATTTGTACTTGGCTAATCTTTTTTCCTGTCCCGAAGATTAAAAAAAAAATTGGAACATCGACCTTATATTGTTTGAGTTTTCTTAAAAAATAAAGCCTTTGATT
>NW_022725841.1:0-1647 GCF_011630105.1 Anneissia japonica
ATGATTTTCACGGCACTGCTGCAAATGCCCTTACTGGCATTCATTTCTACAATTTCAGGCATTTTTTTGACATAAAATTATATTGTGGTCAAAAAGTGGGGGTACTGTACCATCCATCATAAAATGTGAAAAAGAGAACATGATCCTCCAACCCCATGACCAATGGTCTCCGCCCATGCAAGCCACCATTGCAAGTTTTCGATCAGATGCATGCATACTAGTTTTTCTAAGTGCTGAATGTTACAAGTAAGTCACCTTATCATTATACCTAATTATTATTATTAGTAATAAAAATAATAATACTGTAAGCATAATACAGTAACATAAATTACATATTTTAGCACTATAATAATATCTAGGTTATTACTCCCTTGTAGGCGTATAGGAGACCAAAACATCTGATAATGAAACAAAAAAAATCTTAAATAAAAAATAAATATATTAATAAATTTATAAACATATATATATATATATATAAATGAATATACAAATAAATCTATATACAGTATAAAGAAATATACAAATAAATATATAAATACATAAACAAATAAATACATAAATGTATATAAATAAATATACAAATAAATATATAAATAAAAATATAAATGAATATAAATAATTACAGTACATATAAAATATTACAGTATATATATATATGAATTTATAAATATATATACAAATAAATATATAAAAATAAATATACTGTATTAATAAATATATATTATATTGATATATAAATGTGTATATATATAAATATATACATATAAATAAATATATAAACATATAAATATATATATAAATAAATATACAAATATATAAATAAATATATAAATTACAGTATATATAAATAATATAAAAATAATAATATATAAAAATATATAAATATATATATACAAATAAGTATATAAAATTAAATATACAAATATATATATATATACAAATCAATACAAAAATATATAAATAACTAGTGTATTGAATGTAAAAATGAGCTAGTTATTAATACTAGGCATAGTAATCGGCAGGTTCTTGATTACAAGGCTAGACCAAGTTAATTACTGTCTCTTATACACATCTATATATATATTATATATATTGTTACGACACACTTCAGACCAGAAGGAATCAAACAGACAACCGATAAAAGTTAACACAATTTATTATAGTGGGTACTTTCCCTTTTCATGAAAATACTTCGAGCAATTAAGAAGAACACTAGATTTAAACAATTACGGAATACCGATGGCAAATGACCCAAGTTATACAAATTACATAAATCACCACTGATAATTATACATCTAGGCATAAGTTCATACCAAGCAAATTTACAGGTGAGGAGGTGACTTGTTGGTCCAGTTCTGATTAATCCGAATGTAATTGTCCGCTAAAAATTCCACTAGTGATCCAAGTTTATAAGCTGGAGTAAACAAAAGCGTGACGGCTGATGATCCACAGGCGAACAGGCAATAATCTATTGTGTAATAGCAAAGATACTAGAAATACAAGATAGAGTTCTCGCATTGTCAAAATGAGGCGGAAGTCGTGCCCAACGTAGGCGGCGCCCTTCTTTTTAACCATGCAAGTTTCCTATGCTTCGTGCCCAACGTACAGGGCGCCCTTCTGTTGCTAAGTATATCCAGACGCAAAAGG
>NW_022725842.1:0-5992 GCF_011630105.1 Anneissia japonica
CGTTTGCCCTACAGCGTCGCAGTCACAGCAATGGAGATACGGTGCTCTGCATACAGTGCTCTGCTGCTATGGTTAAGGGTGTATGTTATCCGTTTTCCCTTAAGGAAAACGGTTGGGTGGGCGCGATAAGATAAATGGAAAATATTTTATTTACGATAGATTTCTATAGGAAATAATTCCCTTTACAACAAAAAAAGTACAAATAGATGATTATTTAGCAAAAAAAGAAGAAGAAAAAAAAATAACCCTTTGCCAAACTTTTTTTCTTTGGGACCAAAGTTTTGATTTCCCACACTAGCCGTGACCCATTTAATCATTTGATAGTGAATAGCACAGCAACTTTTATAAACTAAAATCCCAGAAACTGAAAGCTTGTGTTTAAAAATTGCTCGATATTGGTACCGGTATTATTTCAATTTTTGCTTACTATTATCATTTACAGATCCAGAAATTGGTAATAGAGGAAGACAAGGAAGGGATATTGACAGATAGCAGGTGTACCTACGTCAGTTAAGACTGAGGATTTTTTTTTTTTTTTTAAATAATTATGCTATCTACAGATTGCGGAAATACCACCCTCACGCTTAAATTTAAATACAACTTTTTTTTTCTCCATTCCATTTTTATTTTTAAAAATTTAGAGGGCCCAGGCTGTCCCTACCAGGGGTGGCGCCAGAAGCGAGAGTTGAGGAGAGCTGATCCCCCGTCGTTGAGAAAACCACAATTTCGTCAGGGAGAAAAATATAATTATATGTATTTTGTACATACTATTAGACTAGATTAAATAAGCCGTTGAAACTCCTAAATTGTCAAAATTTTTGGGTGCTTGACCACTTTCGGAATATTTTAAGCGACGCTCGACCACGCCCACTTTGTTCTCGTCGGGGAAATCTCTGGAAAATCTTTCCCCTCGAAAAATTTAGAGGGCCTGGGCCGCCCCTACTTTGAATCCTCTATTAATTATGGTTCCTCTTCACCACAGTTGGAAAATGAGACTTTTAGTAGTTGAGACTTGAGAAATACAAGGGACTTACGTTTAAAAAAGTGTGTGGCCCAATCCTGACTGACCCACAATTTTGAAAATATAGGACTGGTTCTTTTGCATGAAAAATAAATGTTTTCCAATTTTTAAATAATATATTTGATAAGCTTAAACCTAATCAATTTTAGACCTCTGGTTACCATTATCAACTAACGAATAGTCACGAAGAGCGGCTTTTAGCTGTATTATTGTTTGCATTTGCATGCCTATTTGAAAGTTATTAAAGTTCATGTCTATGCTTGTTGTTAAACATTTACATATTATGTTGTGGTAGACCATGGAGGAATGGGTAGACCTAATATATTATTATGGCCATGTAATAAAATATTGTTTAAAATGATTGTTCAAATGAAGCACTGTCGTCAGAATTGTTACAGTACAGACCTTATATCAAACATGTAAATTATCACATTTGAGTTAACAATCTGTTTTTAAAGTTTTTTTGGCAAACCGACTCGTTACCCAACGTAAAAGTTTGGGGACCCACTTTTGGGTCGCGTCCCATAGTTTAAGAAGCGTGGATTTAGAACACAAGAGCCATAGCCTAAAGTAAATATTAGTTAGTTTGAATCTTGTAACACCTGAATTTGTTCTTAAGATTAAACGAATATAAAACTCTACTCATTATTCCTAATAACAGACTTAGTCTATGTAGGGCATTATGTGTATATGATTGTATTGAAAAAAGGGATTGACAATTATACCTATATGCCACAATTCACAACATTTTCTATTACCGGTCGTTGACTTATGTACCTAAATTAGAATAAACACGACGTATATTATTAACATAAGTTCCTGATATGATAATCATGTAAACCGCCATTAACCAGTCAGATAATGCAAAATTATTTAAGAGTATGCGTTGGACCTTAAGTCATTTTCCAGCAAGCGTAATGTAATAAATTAACAACTAAGTTGCCGATGAAGGCTGAAATTATGAGAATCACCACAAGAAATCTTTACAAAAGGAAAATTGTGGCGAGCATACCTAGCCGTCCGCATTACTCATCGTACGAAAGTAGTAGGCCTATAACAATCAATTAAATGCCACCACATCCTACCAGGTACCAATACTCCTGGGTAGAGAGAGACAAACGTAGGCAAAGTGCACTGCCCAAATACACAAGCATGAACAAGGGAAGATTCAGTGGGTAGCCATGGGGTCCCGTACACCCCTACCCGCCCCCGTCAGTCCCACCGAAATATAAAGGGAGGAAAGGAAAAAAAGGAAGTCTACACTTTTGTTGAGTGGCGGACCCAACAGTGGGCGAAATCCTCACTCTATAGCATCCTCTTTCAAAAGGTCTTTGTTGATACATAACAGCATCTGTCTCTTATACACATCTAGATGTGTATAAGAGACAGAGGTAACACCAAGGTATTTGAAGTTTTCGACCTTCTCTAATGTGGTATCATCAATGTTGATTTTGGTTTTAACCTTATCTTCATTAACGAGATGAAGGTTTTAAAGAGATGTTTAGATAATGATGATGAAGCTCCAAGAGAATGAATTAGGCAATATGCTCAAAGAAACAACAATTACACCAACCTTGGACACGAACAGAAAGACGCATGTGGTTGATGGAGGATGGCTACTTTTTCAGGTAAATTGGACTAGAGTTAAAACCATTAAAAATATAGTTAATGGCTATGTCAGGTATGTACAAGCCAAATTCAAATGGTCCTGCAGGTTTGGGTGGCTACGAGAACAACCTTTAACAAAGACCATGGACATGTGCATCGGATGTCTTGAAAGAACTGACTATATCATGTGGCTAAAAAATACCTCTGACCATAATAGTAAATGTATTGCCTTTATGACATCAGACATCACCATACAGACTCGGACGTTTTTGTATTTGTATTCTCAATGAAAAAAAAATTAAATCGTTAATTTTCGACATTAGTACAATGTAAACCTTTATATTCAAAGTTTAAGTATCAATGAGTGCAATTCTTGGGCATCTAGAGGTGCTATAGTCATCTTTTGGGACTCCAAGTATAGAATGCAGAATATGTCCTTGATTAGACCTTGCGACGCCCGTAAGAGGAGGTGTGCCAAAGGGAAAGGAGCCAAAGGGAGAGGAGCATAGTTCACGTCGGGAAGAAAATAAATTTGTCCAGGAGGAACACTGCTTTGAGAAAGCATTTTTACTATCTGAAAGTGCAAATTGCGAGCGTCTAGAGGGGCCTATTCTTAAAATTTGCTCACTTCAGCCCAACTATGGTGGGCCTGAGATAACGGACTATTGTAAAAGGTGTTGACAATTATACATATGGCACAATGTACAGTGATTTGCTACTAACAATCATTGGCCTATGTAGCATATAGAACCTATTAAATCAAAAATGTCCTACAATATATTGATATTTGATTAAAACATTTAAAACGGGCTGGAGACACTAACATCCGCTTAACATTTATAGCATCTAGTCTACTGGATACATTTGGTGAGATTATGAATTAATATCCTTTACTATTTGTGACAAAAAAAAAATGTTGAAGTAACTGAATCATCATCATCATAATCATAATCATCATCATCATCATACTATCATTATTAGTTTGTAAGTAAAAGTAATTTAGGATCATCAAGCTTGGTCGAGATCGTACTGTTGCTGCAAAAATAGTGTTTCTTAGGCCTATATATCACAAAATAATAATATAATAACTGTCACTCTTTGTAAAAAAGTCTGCCGCACTTTGTAATAACTGAGTTGTCGCACATTGTAAAAACTGTCTGTCGCACTTTGTTATAAAGTAATCTGTCGCACTTTGTAATAAACTCTGTCGCACTTTATAATAATATGCGATCCATGTTATCATCTATAAATTTTTGATAAATTCATTTTTTTTCCTCTGGGATCGAATTTGATTTGTTCACCCTGTTTTGTATTGTATCATCTTTACATCGATAGAACTGCTCCAACCCTAGTAGACCCCGCCCTGGATCTAATGGGATTGGAGGGTGTCGGGTCCAAATCCAGAAGGGGTCCAATTTTATATTTCTCGTATGTCGGATTATATAATTTTATGTCAGACGATGGGGATATGGTTCTAATTCTACTAGGCCCCCAGTCGGTCAGATCATCAATATGGTATGTCGGAGTGATCGGGTTGAAATCCTGAAGGGGTTCAATTTGATTTCCCTTTTTTATTATATCATCGTTACGCCGCTATATGCGATATGCTCCCAATCAGTGGCGGACCGTAGGGTAAATTGCAGGGTATGCTAGGTATTGGCATATCTAGGATGTACAAGGGACTTCACGTCCTCCCCCACCCCCTGAAAAAAATACTCGCCCATCCCCCAGTCGTGCCCCGCCCAAAAATCATGCTCGGGTAATTAAAAATCACCTCATATCACCTATTTTTCGAGTTATCCCCTCATAATCACCGATCTCCCACTTTACCTTCCTAACACCATTAGCTCCCTTCCATTTCGAGACCCGCCACTGATGCTAGGGCCTGCTAGTGATAGGAAAAGTTCGTCCTACTACTTTACAGAATCCAACACAATCAGATTGCGTTCTATAGTCAAAATACAATGCATGTTATTTTTAATACTGGCGTGGTTGTCTTCTCTTTAAAAGAATACTTATTCTTGTATTTTAACAAATTTCAATTCAAATAATAATAATTCAAAGTTTCTTCTATACCTGTCATAATTATGTATGTAAATATATTTAAACTTTAATCGATTCAGATTAGGCTTATAGATAGAATACCCGATCGGCAGTGGAGGATCCCGATTTGTGAGAAGAGCATGCGCACATACTCTTGGAAGCACTGCTTCCATTCCAGTGTTAAATTGGTTATTCTGACGTCATCACACGGTTGTCACAATAGCAAATTTAAGCGTTGTAGGGTATGCTCTGACTGCCATTGACTCACTGAATAAGTGATTGGCTGATATCGAAGATCAGCCATGCGGAAATTCTAAGTACGATGCGATAGACTCGACTGTGACTTATCCTAGGTACCAAAGTAGGCCAAACATTGAAAAACTTTGTTATCCCAATGAATAGCATTCCACTCGAAAAATTAGGGTTTAGGCCTATATAGAAGATCCTGACTAAGAAATGCTAAATAAAACGGAGAAACTGTACTACTATATATTTTTTTTAATTTGTTTTAGTCAGGGTATGCACTGCATACCTTGTTTGCCTTGACGGTCCGCTACTGGTCTCAATTGACCCCATCCATTGCAGATTCCGAACCGTATGACGGAGGTCACGGGTTAAAATCCCAAAGAGGTACAATTTGATTTTCCACTTATTTCATATTATATCATTGTTACGTTGATGCGGTATGGCTTTAATTGTACTCAATCGGTCAGAGCGTCCACATAGTATGTCGGAGGAATCGGTTAGAACTTCCGAACAGTGTGAAGGAGTTTCCTGGTTCAAACCCCAAAGTCTGTCTCTTATACACATCTAGATGTGTATAAGAGACAGCTATTGTAAAAGGTGTTGACAATTATACATATGGCACAATGTACAGGGCTTTACTAATAACAATCGTTGGCCTATGCAGCATATAGAACCTATTAAATAAAAAATGTCCTACAATATATTAATATTTGATTAAGACATTTAAAACGGGCGGGAGACACTAACATCCGCTTAACATTTATAGCATCTAGTCTACTGGATACATTTGGTGAGATTATGAATCAATATCCTTTGCTATCTGTGACAAAAAAAAATGTTGAAGTAACTGAATCATCATCATCATATCATCATTAATTTGTAAGTAAAAGTAATTTAGGATCATCAAGCTGGGTCGATATCGTACAGTTGCTGCAAAAATAGTGTTTCTGTAGGCCTATATCTCACAAAATAATAACAATGTAATAACTGTCGCACTTTGTAAAAAGGTCTGCAGCACTTTTTAAAACTGAGTTGTACATTGTAAAAACTGTCTGTCGCACTTTGTTATAAAGT
>NW_022725842.1:6618-15448 GCF_011630105.1 Anneissia japonica
CATTAATATACATATATATACATACATATATGTATGCTTTTTTAGAGCTTACTAGGAGTGAGAGCAGCTTCATAGTCGCCTGGATCGATGTACGTCTTCCATTCATCTAAAAAATCCTGCTGGTGTTTTTGTGGGACTAATATTTTTGCTAAATCTTGGATGAGTTTTTCACTTAAACACTAACTTTTGTCAAATCCAAATCCTGCTTCATGAAATAGTCGAGGCACATTTTAAGATAAAAGTACAAGGCTTATATGTAAAAGCTTAAAGTAATTATACGCGAGTGATAGCTGAAGTAAGAGAGCTTCACAGTATTTTTGAATCAAGAAATGAAGTAAAGAATTGACAGTGAGTACTGTTAATAGTTGATAAATCAGAATATCTACCTATTGGCATATATAGGGTAGTAGTACTAATAGTGCATGTATTTTGATATGTTATGGGAATACTTATACCTTCAATATGTATATACATATAAATATATGCTGTATAATATGTTAAAACATATTTTGATAGAAAAGGAATACCATTAGCATACCATTCTATATAAATGTTGTATTCATTTATAGATGGTCGGAGGAGGTAGAGCCAAGTAGCCTATACTCAAGACTTATGTACCAAATATACTAAAGTGATATTGCAGACTGAGGGGAAAAGCCCTAGCAGATAGCAAGACTTAGTAGATGATCTGTACTTCGAATGCACTAGTACAGTGATAAAGATTCTGGGAGGTAGCACAACACTTTGTCATTGGATATGCAAAACGAACTTTTATTTAATTAAAACCAGTTGATTTTATATATAGATATTGTTTCTGTGTCTTATGTCCAGTCAATGTCGTGACACCTTGTTTATTTGCACCTCGTAAATTGACCTCACACCGATTTTTTTTTTATGTCTGTATACGCGTCTCGTGTGAAGCGTGAATCCTGTATTTAGGCATATGGAGGAAGCCTTCTTTATGGAGGCCCTCCTGTCTTTAATAAATATACAATAGATTTACTGTAGTTGGAGGCATATCAAATTGAAGACCTTTTTAAAATTTACCTGTTAAACATTTAAAGTTTTGTGTTGATTCATAGGATTAGTAACACAACTAGAGGAAGGGATTCTCAGCATTTCAACCTTTACCAAACCTTCTGACTTGCATCTCATTATACCCATTTTTCTTCAACTAATGTTTATTATTATTATTATTATATTATTATTATTATTTTTATATTATTTTTATATATTTTTTATGTATATATATATTTGTTATGTTATGTTTGCATATTTATATCAATATTAGTTAATAGGCCTACTACGTCGCACGCGACTGATTATCTGGTGGTCATGGTTTATTATGACTTCCTTTCACACCAATATTTTTACCTTATTTATTGATTACTGATGTCTATTACTGTATTTAAGATAATAACAATACCTTCTTTATTTTCCCATTATATTGTATAAATAATTTCATTTGTGTGAAAAATCCAATAAACAAACAAACAAACTGGGTCACCATCAAAGGATGACAAAACAAAGGTTTAAATCTGGAGAATTACAGCTCCTTTACCTTTTACAGCTTATACAGTATTTAAATTTTACAGATCTACAATTGTAAAAAGTTAAAAGATTATTTAAATCTTGTATAGCTTATTGTCAATACTGTTCAGCAGACAGGCATCATTGAAAACTTTATATACTGTGCAGTAGGCCTATAGCAGTGGTGGGCATAAAGTTGGTCGAAGGGCCAAAGTGAATTTTTGATTTAACACAGAGGGCCACACAAAAAATTTGAAGTTTCAGTGACCGTCTAAAAACATCCAAGCACTGCTTGTACACATCTTTATTCTCAGTTTTCATGTTACTTTTTATATGGTCATTGTTGGGCCATAAAAAACAAGATTTTTTCTAGCCAAGGTTACTTGGTGGGCTGCACACATAGGATTTTAATTCATTTTCGCATGCTGCAAAAAATTCGCTGTCGGGTCGCATGCGACTGGGCCGCACTTTGTCCACATGTGGCCTACAGTATCCCTCAATACTTCATTTCCTACAAATATATTGTAAATGGTAATACCATACTTTTTTCTTTCCATATTATTACTAACCTTCATTTACTTTCTTTCTCAAATGTTGCATAAATGCTGGCATGTTATCTTCTGTTAAAACGGAAGATGTATATTCAAGATGTTGAATTAATTTCCATGGATTAGAATCAAATTCGTCCTTGTATAGGTGACAAGCCTTCTGAAGATCTTCCAATAAAAATGTTTTTCCTAGAGCAACAATCTGTTGACGATGCGCTGAAAATCGAGCAATCTCTACTTTATCTGGATATGTCTCATACTTCTCAATTATCTCCTTCAAATATCTCCATTCAGTTATTTCAATTGTTTCAAACAAAACTGAAATGTCTTCTGGCTTTAAAATGCCTCGTTCTTTTAGCACTTTGAATAAATCCAATGCAGATTTAGCTTCCTCCAAATCTGATCTATGATTTACAAGATCTCGGTACAGAACCTTCAACATGTCTACATACTTTTTATCTTTCTCACTGATTGCAGAAGAAATATCCAAAAGCAGTTGATTAAAATCTAATGTATATAAAACAAAAAGAAAATGTTTTTATAACGAGAGCATCAATGATGCAATAGTAGCCCACTTGACAATAGCTGGCAATGTTTAACTGTTGCCGGTAAGTGGAGGTTGTGTGGAGTGTTGAGCATAGAAAAAACGTTTAAAGTTTGGTGAGTGAATGAAATTTGTTGCACAGAAGTATTTCATTGTGGTCCTCTAATGAGGAAATGCATTTTTCCAAAGGCGTATTATAATTACGTATATCATTTGTCTTTGCTTGTTACTTAAACATGCAGCTTTGTTTGAGAAAGTCTAAATAACTTCTTGGCCGACATCAGATCTTGATGTATGTATGTATATATATATATATATATGTATATATGTGTATATATGTGTGTATGTGTGTATGTGTGTATGTATGTATGTATGTATGTATGTATGTATGTATGTATGTATGTATGTATGTATGTATATATATATATATGTGTATGTGTATATATATATGTATGTGTATATATATGTATATGTGTGTATATATATGTATATGTATGTATATATGTATGTATATATATATGTGTGTGTATGTGTATGGGTGTATATGTATGTATAACTAGGAGTGAGAGCAGCTTCATAGTCGCCTGGATCGATGTACGTCTTCCATTCATCTAAAAAATCCTGCTGGTGTTTTTGTGGGACTAATATTTTTGCTAAATCTTGGATGAGTTTTTTACTTAAATGTAATTTCCAAAGATTCTGCAAAGCCTTAGAATCAGGTGCAGACAGACACAATTCTACTGATCCGTCACTAACTTTTGTCAAATCCAAATCCTGCTTCATGAAATAGTTGATAAGCTCTTTAAATCTCCTTAAAAATTCATCTCTATCCTTAACAGCCAAACTCGTTTTATTGTCTTCAAGGTCCTTTAACAAATTTAGAGGATACTTTGGATGTTCTTGCAATGAAAGTAATGTGACAGCGATAGGTGTACCTTAAAGTAAAAAACAAATTATAATAGATACATTCTGCACACATATATCGAGATATTAATCATTCCAACGTTTAATGTTATTTACATCACATAATCATCAATCAATTTGCAACAATATCTGCTCTAACATAAAATAGGGTCCAAATTGCCAGTAAAGAAACCCCTGGCAAAATAATTTAGGCAGCCATTTCAAATGTTTGTTTAAAAAGCAAACATTTCTGATACTGAAAAATAAATAAAAAGTATATCATCTACATTACAGTACAATGATTGTCATGTTTTAATGATATTATATTTTGGTCATGGTTGGTCTTCAAGTTAAAATATTATTATTTTTTTTTAATGTACTGTTGAGTATGCTAGGTGCAACAACTGATATCAGGAAATGCACTACATCTGCAATTCAATGATACCGATTTGAATGCACTGGAGAAAAGTAATGCAAAAGAAGAAATAATGTCCAACAAGAAGATAATTAAAAATAAATCTTTTTTTTTTTAAATTGTGTACAGGTCCAATGGAGTAGATTGAATAAGTGAGATAGAGGATCATTCCAAAGATTTTTTATATAAGTTCAATATTTTGTATTAACGCCTTTAGTTGCACAGTCCACTCTCCCAATACCGACAGCTCAGCTCTCCCCAACTGGCACCACCCCTGCCGTTTCCTGTAAAAATACAACTAGGACAAGACCAGGAGTAAACAGAGATTAAAGAACATATTATATACAAGTGATATTTTTTATCATAAAATTTGTTAATAATACAGTACCTTCTGATACAGCATTTACAGCATTCAAAATATTAAGTTCTCGTAAGTTCTTAATGAATTCTTCCATCTTTCCTTCAGAAATTATCGTTCGATTTTCAAGATCAATAATCAGACTCCATGCGTCCGCATATTCCGTTATGTTCTTGTTATATATTGCACTTATCTTTTCTACATCCTTATCTATCAGCGCCAATCCAAGCTTCATAACTTTTTGTCTGTGAGGTGTGAATCTTGTTATTATTTCATCTTTAATATTTGGGCATGATGGTATTTTAGGCTTAATTTCATTTTCCAAACCAAATGTGTCTGTTGCCTTTATGGTATCATAGAGGATCTTGAGATCTGTTGAATGCAATTTCCCAGACGTAATCAACAAATCCATTAATTTCATTGTCCCAGAAGCTGTGGTTAATTTACCCTTATTCTTCACAAGGTCCCAGTATAAAACTTTCAGCATACTCAGGTATCCACAACCATCATACCACTCCGAAAAAACTGTCAAAAGCTGTTTAAAAGCCACATCAGTGAGTCCTATGAAGTGGAAAAAAGGAAGTCTGAAAATGAGTACTAGGTTACAGATATATAATATAAGCTTTTAAAAATTAGAGTTTTCTGATTATTAGGCCACTACTATTAAGGGAAAACATGTGACATTGTTGTACTGTAAGTAATTGAAAATTATTTAGATTAATTTTAATACAGATTTTAGTGTCATATCGCCAACTGCTGTACATTTGTCATGTTCGTCAATGTCACCTGATAAGGTCCTACTGAGGTAGATATCATTATTATTTAATCCTTATAGTCATCATTATAAGTCAATTTTCAATTAGTGGATGCTTCGCTTGATTCTTTTTAGGTTTGTGTGCAAAAAAAAATTCCTCATTTTTTCGTCACTGCGAAGACATCGTGCACCGCGATGAAAATAGAATTGTAATTGAAAATTACTTTCATAAAACAAGCTCAATGAGGACCCGAAAAAAGTTACTTCAAATTCAATATTAAGTACAGTATGAACAAATAAAGAATTCATTAAATCAATGGACCCTCATAAACAAAACAAACTGACCGTTTAATAGGAATATTCTAGACCTATTTTAAAGACTCCAGGAACAGATTTGGATTTAGGCCTACATCCAGGCAGGAGGCCACCTCTTACTGAGCCGTAGCCTAGCCTAGTTATGAAATCATCGCACCATTTTTACCTGTCTGCATGCACCGACCAAAAAGGTCAGTTACTGTATTCTCTATCGAATGCTGAAATGTTTATTTCTTTGACGAATGTCTATCAAAGAGCATACAAACAAGTTCTTTATAACACAATTACAATAGTTATTCATCGTATCCGTACTTTTATGTACTGCTGTTATGAGTTAACGCATACGTACGCAGGAGCACAGATCAGCATACGCACAGCTAAAGGTAAATACGCACACAATATACTGATCATATTACTATAGCAACCCATGACTGCTTCACTAATTGGTTATCAAAAACTAAAATTAAAAGACAGTGATTGACTTATAAAGCAATTAGTAGAGCATGTATCATACACTAAAGGAAATTGATTATACTTCGGTTAGATTTTATGTATTCAAAAATTTCCTTCGGGCCTTGCAGGTCACGCATGAGTGATTCGGATCTAGCGTCGCATTGTTGCACAAAGCGAAAGCTCCCTAATATGAAGCCAGGGGTGAACAGGGCTCCGGGAAATGGAGACAAAATATCCTACTTAGTGCAGTGGGTGAATAGTGTGTTTACTTGTTTACTATATTACCACCTCGACTAAAAATTGTAATAGAGGGTTGGAATGTCTAACAAACAGTACAAACATACAATGTCGATAATGACCTTGAGGAGGCTTAACAGACTCAGTAATAACATGAAAATATTGTCTTAATTGAAGCAATTTTAAGTGATATCTTTTTTTTTGAGGTTTCTTGATTCTATCACTGACATTGTGCAGCGCAGAAAGCATTACAAATTTCCTCCTTCTTACCTTCACTAGATGTCATCTTGTCAATTTATAACTCTAATTCTATAAACTCATTTGATCTTACTTTCCTTTCATATCTGAAAAAAAAAGTTTAACTAGTAATTTGTTTACCTTTTTTGTGTACTTCACATTCAGACTTAACTTGCAATATTTATACTTTTAGTTATATTTATTTATGAATTGCTTTTAAGGATAATTACATGTACTAGTAGTAGTAGAAAACGACTTTCTGACTGCCCATTTAGTGTTGGGCAATCTTGATCAACTGGGAACCTGCTGAAATTTCTTACAAAACAAAACAGAAACCACTCACATTTGTTATTCATTGATTTTTATTTTATATATAAATATAAAATAAATAAAATATAATAATATATATTTAAATATATTTACCCTAAAGTTAAGACTAACCGGTTTAACAATTCATTCATTCCATCAGCAGACTTTTTAATATGCAGTTCAATAGATAAACCATATTGTACAGTTTATCTTGCCTTTCCATCACACTCAGTAATACTGTACTTGCTATGCATTTTAATTCTAAGCAATTTCTGTTCTGCAACTTTTATGTATTTTAATTATTTTTCTATATTAAATAAATATTAGTAAATATTAATATTAATATTATATTAATAAATATCCATATCTCATAGCTGTATTTTTACCGTTGTGACAATAGTTCTATCGTATCGTATATTTATTGTTTGTTTGTTTATTTAATTTTTCCACTCACATCAAATTATATACAATTATACAATATAATTATACAATTATACAAATATACTTAAATACTGTACTATAAAAATAAACATGTGTGTGGATGTTATTTTATATATATATATTAATTTATTTTAGATTTAACATTATATTGGTATTTTTCCCTCTGGCTAGATAATTTTGGCAAAAATCAGTGTGCTAAACAATTTTTTTTTTAATCGCTTTGATTTCCTGGTGAAAGTTAATAACTTTTTTGATTTTTTTAAATGGCCTATTCAAAATTTTAATTTAATTTTTAAGGTTATTTTCTCGAATTCTGACTGATAGTATACCTTTAAAAAGAGGACAATTTTTAAATTCTATATTATTCAAAGAAAAAGGACCTTGGCAGTTTACAAAAATTCGAGTTGAGATACATTATTACATCAATAAAATAAATGGTTAATTTTGTGAAGATGATGACGTCAAAACTGTTACACTACAACCCTGTTATTATTTTTACCTGATTCCTTCACTCTGCTTGATGTACTCACACCAATCCTAAATGCTTAAGCTCAAACTGATGAGTTTCACAAATCGTCAAGCTAAAACTGATTCATATAAAAATTCAGATACAGTATTAGTTATTTTTGTCAAAAAATTAGTGTGTATTGATGTTTAAACAGTGCAATAAATTCTATAGTTTTGTTAAAATTAGAACAATGTGAAGATGAATAATTAATGTTAATTGAACAACAGCGATGAACACCGCCACTATTACAAGTTTTATAAACAATAAAATATAAATACTATATATAAAATGTATTGCATACTTGAGAATGCATCAGCGTACTTCACCTACAGTACTCTCCTGTGCCTAATTACGCACTGTGAGGAAAAAAAACTTGATCTTCAGAGGTCATGGATAAATTTCCCAAACATGATTTTGAAAATCACTGTGGTTCAGTATGTTATATCAGAGATGGTGCTATTAAACTGTACCATTATCCATTTGCAATACCTTATTACAATTACAGTATTTTATGGCAAAAATGAAAAGTGGGGGCCACCAAAGGGCTGTTCAGTCTATTATTCTGGGCACACACTCTGCCCAATGGCTGTCGCAATGGAGAATGCAACGATCCATTCAGACTGCCACCGATAATCCAACGATGTAAGTACACGATTTTACCTATGCTATACAGTACAAAAAAAGTAAGGTAGCATAATTAAAAAAACAGAGGGTTTTCCGTGAGTCTTGGGATGACAGGTCCTGCCATCATTAATTGTCTCCCATTAAAGTCACGTGATGAGTATCACTACTCGCAGAAAAATAAAATTAGATGTGTGGAGAGAACCTCTTGGAAGTACCTTCATCAAAAATTATTTCCCTGACAAATAAACCAGAGCGTACAATCACTTTTCTTCATTTTTCCAGGTAACATATTGCCTTCAAAATACTTATTTTTAAAGCATTGCTCCCCCTATATTCAATTCAAAGCAACATTCATTTTCTTCAAATTGAAATACAATACAATTTAGAGCAAGTTAAAAAATACTGAAGGAGGCATAACTAAAAAAGCAAAAGCTTGTGATAGTATATGCCTAGACAAGATGACAAGAAAAATAACATAAATAAATAAATAAATAAAAAATAAATAAATAAGTTAATAAAAAGCACTTTAAAAAGTTAAAAAAGGTACTTAAATTTAATTATGCGAAACGTCATCTGACACTAGTATGAGTTAAACAAGATATCTAGTAGGTAGATATAAACTATTTTAAAGTTTTAACTGAAAAGGTTTTCATG
>NW_022725843.1:0-3085 GCF_011630105.1 Anneissia japonica
AACATTTCCAGTTGGTAGGGCAGCGGAAGAGTGGGGTGGGGGGGGGGGCTGTGGAGGGAGGAGCTATTTTTGTTAAACCACAGTTGATTACATTATTAAAGATATACAGTATACTTACATACAATCGGTAATCAAATATAAGAAGAAGCTTGACTGAATAAACCTCTTGTGTGTCTAGTAATGGAACCTGGATGCTATAATCCAATTGGTCTGGTTTTCCATCTCTATTGCTATCTTCTTCTCTTGTCTGTAAAATACAAGTAGACACAATGTATGACCATCAGAATGATGTATTTTAAAAATCCAATTTCAACTGTAAATCCAGAAATAATTTTTTTAATTGTTTTGCTATAATTGATAAATTCTTCTGATTACACTCAGCTTCACTTTATTTCAACTTTTGAATGAAATTGTATCTACCACTATTTAATAATAATAAAAATTATTACATATTCCTACCCCTGTCTGGAACTCAAAATTCAGGAGTCTGGATGTGCCCTGGTGAAGTGTGCCACCACCCTCGAAATGTTGAAATGTTGTTTTTCATACATGCATTCTGATCTTTTGAGGTATTGGACAAACTCAGAAAGTCTTTGTATGCCAACATTGTTTATATTCGGCTCACAAAGAAAAAATTTACACAGAAATACTCCATTACTGGTAGCAAAAAGCCACTAAATTAGCTATTTAATATATTTTGGGGTTTTTTCTGAAAATTTGACAAAATTTGGGAAGCCAGGAGAAGATTGCATGTTAATTCAGCAGACTTCTGATCAAATCTGGACGGTTGGAACATATGTTATTATAAAAACATGGGCAACTATATACTACCTTAACAACCGGAACAACAAGTTGAGACTGCTCAAGTTGATTAAAATTTTCATATGTGCTCCATGCAACATATGATGTTGAAGTTTCTAAAATTAGAAGTAACTCATGCTTGAAATGAACTTCTGGCTGCTCTCTGTAGATGGCCTCTTTTATCCAGAATCCTAAAAAGTATGAAAAAAAAATTAGCTTGCCAAACTAACAGATTCAATCACTCATTCTCATTGAATATTTTACCTCAACAAGTATTAATTGTTTAAAAAACTATAAATTTTAATATAATAATATTAATAATAATAATAATATTAATAATAATATAATAATAATATAACAATAATAATAGTAAATATTAAATAGTACCAATTCAAAATTTATCAGAGGCACTAAGTGAGAAAATAAGGCAAGTTAACATTCCTGTAATAAATAGGTTTTAAGATTTTTCTTAAAAGAAAGCAAACTATCAAGCTCAGACCTTTGACTTATTATATTAAGGGGCACAGGATGTCATCGAAACCATTTCCTCCCCCCTCCCACCGAACTGCAAGACTGAATGGACCTGCTGAACATAAAATGGTTATTCTTCAGACATGCCATTGCGCATTAGCGAGACTGAAGTTTAACGTTAAGGCAGGTCCGCCAATTACAATCCCAGATTGGCATAAAATATTTGGAACAATATTAGAAAGATTAAACGTGTGAAAATAAAAAACATCAAAATATACTGGATTTTGTAGGCCTAGGCCTATTTACTACTACAGTACTTGACTAGCGTACCTAGACCTATATCATGAGCGTTTCACTCAGAAAAAAGTTAACCTCCTCTGTATGGGATCTGCATACCAAGAGCAACATCCAAAAAGCTAAAGTTTGATAACCACCTGGAATTCAACAGACGAGCGACTGCTGCTAGGCGCACTAGAAACCATAACCCCCTTTCATTAAAGATACCAAAGGCCAAGACAAATCGCTTCCTTTACTCCTTTTTCCCCAACACAGCTAAAGACTGGAACGCCCTCCCTTACTCTTCTACTTCAATTAATAATTCTGTAGCCTTTTGCAAGCAAATTGTTAACTATGAGTAGTCCCTCCTCTGTCGCCACTATTCAAACATTGAGTGATACTCCAGCCGGAGTCTATCAATTACACTATCAAGATGAAGATCAAGATTTTGTTCCATGAATCGAAAATATATAAAATAAAAATACTATGACTAACTTTACCTAGGCCTAGTCTTTGGAGAGACGATTCGAACTGATTAGGTCTACCGTAGGTCTCCCCCAGGCCTACACTAGCAAGGCTAGCCGACACGGCCTTTCCTACTGTCCACCCAACTAAACTCGAACCTCCCTAAGCCTAAGGCCTAGCTAGTAGGCCCTAATAGTCTAGACCTAAGCCTAGATGATTAGAATTATTAAACAAACAGGCATGAACTTACCTCGACTTGAATAAGCAATAAGAAATGGTGGAATCAAAGTTAATAAAAATATAACAACGATAAATACTGTCGCTTTAGTGCAAAAGGAGGCTTTGTATCTCTGTTGAATAGGGTGAGCGAAAACTTCGTACACCGCCATCGTTTTGTTTATGCGTCGCATTGGAAATTGGATCAGTGGGGCACACTTGGTAGCGTCAACAAGCGTCAACTATCGTTGTTGACGCTAACAACATGTATGACCCCAATCCGGCCCCCAATGCACAAAATGAATCGGCTCAAAGGACAGTGCAGTAATACAGAACAGATAATAAAAAAGCACTTGGTTATTTTGTTAATTTAATTAGGATCATCACCACCCCGACCATCAGAAACTGTAGCATATAGCATCATCCAATAACGTCATCATAATTATTAGCAGCAGAATCAGCTGCTTGTGCAGCATCATCACCATTTTAGCTTTGCAGAAATTTGTCCAGATGTTCCCATAATAGTCAAATGTAATTTATTCAGAAACGAATGCATCAACATGTATTGTGAACTTAGAGTAATTTCAGTCCTTGCATTGTTTGTTATAATTCTGCCTAGGTATTGTAGTGCAAATCATAATTTTTCATGAATGATCTGCCCAGTGTTCAGGTTTTCCAAAGGAACTCAATCTACAGTGCCGAGATTGCAGTCAAACCAAGTGAATTAGTCTTATCAAATGTATGTTTCACCACTGCTTACCCGAGGCTGCTCCTCATATTTTTAATGTTTTGTGTCTAGAGTTTTAAGAACATGAAGTCTATTTGAATTATATGAATATATACACACACACATTAT
>NW_022725844.1:0-580 GCF_011630105.1 Anneissia japonica
AATGAAAGTTCCTGTGAACCGAATAACGTACATCGTACTTAATGTCGAAACCTAAGACGGAATGATATAATATTCGTATTTGTTTATCCACACAAAGACTTTCGGTCTATCCTCCTGTTGTACGTACGTTCTAAGTAACCTGGGTAAGACTTCGCGATGCACGTCGTTTGAGACGATCTTTCGCTTGCACAGCAACTTTAGGGAAGGAATTTCGTCGTACCATTCGTAGGTATATGTGAAAAAACATTTCGAATCTTTGGTTGCAACTGCAATGCGTTTGTTTCCCTCACATCCGTCGTTGTAATATTCGAAGGTACGACTCTTGCTAGAAATCGACGAGGATTCTATGCGAATAAGGACAGACTCAGTTCCGTCCGAATGGAAGATGTTCTTCTGTTGTTCGAATATCGGACTTTGGTGAAATATATTTCCTTTGTCCCCGATGACACAGTAAAAACGTACGTGCTCTCCGACGTTGCCTATCGTGAATCGATGAAATCCCTTCGCCAGAAAACCACGCATCACGAAGAAACCTTCGGAAATCTCGTCCCACTTGCTCATTCTATGGGCTATTTTGCTT
>NW_022725844.1:604-1011 GCF_011630105.1 Anneissia japonica
TTTTGCTTTGCAACTTTTTTTTATCGACTTCTGCACTGGATGCATTCGACTGAACAATATATCTTAATCGTTGAAATTCGTCTCGTTACTGCCATCCCCTTGCAAAAATTCAAGTTTTTATATTTATGTTCTTCCAACATTCGTTCAAAATTTTCACGGGCGCCGACGCAAAAGTCGCGAGCCCGTGCGCACAGGGGATCGCCGCAGCGAAGAACGAACAACATCGTTCGCCCATTTCCCAGATCCTTGCTGTGGAAGACCAACTCGTCACTTCTCGTCGCTCGTTCCTCTTCGATGGACGTCGTCACAACTGTGGAACAGCAATCCGGTTTTCCTTTCTCCGACGCTGCAACCGCCAGTCTGGTGTTCGGTATCACAACCTCGAATGCATCCGACGCTGCAACCGC
>NW_022725845.1:0-952 GCF_011630105.1 Anneissia japonica
TAACTCTATTATTAACTTTAAATCGAGTTGCCGTCCCCGGCGTTGTCAGTGACGTCGTATGATTTATGTGCGATTTTTACCAATTATCCCCTTAGTAAAATATAGTTAAGCCATGTAGTACCTTGCAAATTAACCCAGAAACCTGGCAGTTTGTTAATTGTTTATTGGTAGCGTGCCTTCGCTGCCAAATATGGTTTTTTTGGCAGTTGCGTAATAATACATGAAAAAACTAAAAAAAAAAAAAAACATTAAAAAAAACATTTAATACATTCTATACCCACAGGTAATCTCATTAAATATAACCGGTTCATGTCAGCATCCGTGGTTGATGGGCATAGGCCTACATGAGAAAACACCATTATACAATAATAATAATAATAATATAGCATGGAGGTATACCTCCATGATTATAGATACACTCAGCCATGTATAAACCCCTTCATGATTTCACACCTTATTAATGAAATTTAAGATGCTATTAACTCGAATTTACCTCGGTTTGATGGTTTTATTTTAACTGCTCATAATATAACAACATTAGAAAGTACAACTTAAATAAAATTAACAGACCATTATGATTATACATTTATCTTGGTATATCATCAGTTCAGTTTATTTCTCATCAGATAAAATTTGCACAAGGCAGGACAAAAAAATATTACAATAAAAGGTGATGCAAGGATGTTCTATGAAAATTTTATTTAAGAAGTAAAACTTAATTCCAATGTGGCACTACATAAAACAAATTATAAACATGAAAGTGTACAACGATAAATACGGTGAAAATGAGGCTAAATTGTCATAGAAGAAGAAAACGCTAAAGAAGAACAACATTAATAATAATAATAGTGATAATAATAATAATAATAATAATAATAATAATAATAATAATAATAATAATAATAATAAAATATAAAAGCAGTAAACATTTAAATAATTAAAACTTTAAAAT
>NW_022725846.1:0-912 GCF_011630105.1 Anneissia japonica
AAACTTAAAAGCTGCATCGGCAAACATATATTATATATAAATAAAAACTCTTAAGAGGTGTCTAGTATTTCCAAAAGTTGTTTATTGAGTACATGAACGTTTTCGGGCATCGCCCTTCTTCAGGTATACGTACCACAATATTAGGGATTGGCTTATCTTGGCAACTAAAACAGTTAATTAAACATAATGTGCACAACGTACCTTTGAAGTTGGCGGCGATCCTCTTAAAGTTGGTGAATAATTTGGCGGGAAGCCGTACTGATCGTACTGACCAAAGTTGGTGGACGCGTGGCCACCACTGGCCGTGAAGATGATCGTGGTAAAGATATCAATGATCTGCTCTGCATTGACGATACTATCATCCACACCTGGTACATCCTAGAAACATTTGTAATATAATTTTATAAATTGTTAATTTGCTTTCTGAAGAATTGCTCCTACCAAAATGAGACTATATTCCATAATTTGTATTTAATTACTTTTTACATTTAAAATAAATATATAATACGCCTCACACCCATAATATCGGCGCTGGTTCGAACGGCACGCTTTTAGTGGTGGAACAATTCTTCTCGAATTACTGTACTATAAACCGTAGGTCAAGTGTACACAATTTGGCTCGTGCGCACTTAATAGAACCCAGTACATATCTTTCGAGACGAGTAAAGGGTGTCGCCAGCGGGGGTGGGGGAGGGGTGGAGTCAGGGCACAATTCGTCGGGGAGAAAAAAAATATTATGTATTTTCTACATATTAGTAGACTCTAAAATCGATTAAATAAGCCTTTGAAGCTCATAAATTGTCAAAATTTTTGGGCGTTTCGCCCCTTTGACTACTTCGAAACCTTTTAATCGAAGCTCGACCACGCCCACTTTGCTTTCGTCGGGGAAAAATCTGGCTCCTCGTCAGGGGA
>NW_022725847.1:0-534 GCF_011630105.1 Anneissia japonica
GGATTATATGATAAAACAACGGTATGGTTCATGTCTGTTATTGTTTCCGGAATTTAAAATTTGTTCATATTATCATATCATATTTATGCACTTCTAGGTTGGACAGGATCTCGAATGTTTATAAGATCGATCAGGGATTACTCACGGAAAGAGATGAATATGATATTAACCAGTCATGGATTATATGATAAAACAACGGTATGGTTCATGTCTGTTATTGTTTCCGGAATTTAAAATTTGTTTATATTATCATATCATATTTATCGCTTGTTTGGTCAATAAAAACATTTAGAATACAATAACAATTGAGCATATATCCTGAAAGTATTTTTTTATTTTACTTCTCGGAGTTGTATTTGGAAATTTAAAGGTGGGAGGCTCTAATTCGCTTCTAACCGGAGAAGATTTTCTTGGCTATTATCTATACATTTTTGTAATTGATTTTTTAGGACTAATACATTTTCCCCAATTTTTTCTTTTGTAACAGAACAAACTTTTGCCAGCCAAAGATGAGAGGGAAATATTCCAGCACTT
>NW_022725848.1:0-814 GCF_011630105.1 Anneissia japonica
TGTATATATATATAATCTGCATGGTTAGTTTGAACCAGATCATGAAGACGAAAGTGCTCAATACACACGTAGAGCAATATAATAAGTAATCAAAGACACTAAGTTACAAACTCAACATTTTATTTTGCATTATTATATTAATTAGGTATAAAAACATATTTTTCATGTATTGTATTTTTTAAAATTTTCTAATCATGCGTTTTATCGCCGAGAAAAAGCACAGGAGTATATAACCAAGTAGAATAATGCAATAAATAAATATTAGAAGAAACGTAACAGAAGAAGAAGACAAATAATATTCAGCCATCATTCACTTGACCACGACCACGATGGAAGACCTCGGAAAGAAAAAAAATGAAATGAAAGGGATTCACCACAATGTCTTGATAATCATCATCATATTACGATGATGGAACATTTACTGTACGCTGGTGACATTTTGTAGACAAGCGATTCAAGTTCAAGTTCAAATTTCTTTTATCTCAGTTAAAAATGGCCCCGGCCCATTTCACATAATAAAATCAAAATAATTATCAAACATAGAGGTCTTTCTTTTTTCAAAAGATTTTTCTAAATATATTGCTAAGTGTTTATTAGTTTTGCTTCTTAAATAATATATTTGTGTTATACCTCCTAACCTGTTTATATACCTATGTGTTTGTTTATATTGTCAGAGTCGATCGAGTTGTCATGGTTCAAATCTGGTGCTTGGACAGGCATTGTTTCTCTCACGAGTTAAAATGCGTACCTGATTGTATTCTATGCTATTTTGCTGAGTACAACTGCAGTTATAGAAAAAAGTATATATGTATAT
>NW_022725849.1:0-5224 GCF_011630105.1 Anneissia japonica
CATCCAACCGTGAAGACACATGAATCCATTAATAATGGGATCACCTATTTTGGAAATATTAAGCCTGCTCTCTCGGTAGAGCAATGAGGAAATAAATTTCTGATTTATTTCCTCTATGTTTAGAGCAATCAATGATAGTCATTTTGTTTGTGGGGGTGGGGGAGGGAAGAAACATTTTAAAACTATATCTTTATTAGCATAGGCCTATTTATCATAATGTCCATACATCATCGTACTATAAATTAATTATTAAATTAAGATAATTGAATAACTAAAAAGTAATAACATTATTTCTTGCAGTAGCTCAATTGATAGATGTTAAATCTAAGCCATTGATAATATGGTTAACAATCGTTATTTCCTCCGCAAAGGAGGACGTGTATTCACCGCTGTCTGCTTGTGAGCAAGATTACACAAAAACTAAGGAATGAAGAATCATTAAAAAAAATGCATAATGTAGTGAAAGACAAGTCTTTCTTGAAATACTAGAAAATATTTTGTGTACTAGAAAATATTGTGTGTCCAGAGAGGTTACACAATTTGATAAGTATATTGCTGTAGATTGAAAATCAGGGTCCCTGTGACCATTTTCCGGGGACTAATGTTTCTCTACTGATTTAGCATCACTAGGGTATAAATACAAAATTGAGCGGTGGAGAATCTGCAGTACATAGGCCTAATATAATATGTTATTGACTGTGACACCTTGAGTCGCATATACTTACCCGACTGAGCTTCAGCCTGCCAAAAGAGAACGGCGATGAGCAGCTGAGAACTGACCAAAAGTTTCATTTCTGCTAACTAATTTCCAGCAGTAGGCCTACGAAGGGCAATGCACACTGAAATAGCACTTTACAGTTAAATGCTCTTCTGAACAGTTTCAAAAATAACTTGAAAACATTACTATTTATGGATGTTTTCTCCGGTTATTAATGCACAAAGCGCCATGAGCGCCGATTTGGGTGGAGGACACCGGCGCTATAGAAATTTTCATTTATTATTATTATTACTATTTGTTCATGCAAACCGGTCTTTTCAATAACTATTATCTCTACAAGATATGTCTCCCAATGTCACTGAAGCTTTCTATTGATTATCTCACAGATACGTAGTTCCTAATGCTAATTTATTTGGGTTTACCCTCCAACAATTATTTATAAAAGGATATGACTAGTATTCATTCAATTCTTGCATTCCATCATGCCAGGGCCCTTACTGATGCGTTTAAATATTCAGGGGTAGTAAGATTTCCGAAAGCTTTTTTCTGAACTTGATGTTGCGATTAGAAGTACCGTACTCGCGCGAATAAGTGTCCCGTTTGAATAAGCGCCCCTCCTAACGTGAAAATTTCCTTAAGCGCCCCGTTTGAATAAACGCCCCCTCAATATTCCAATCAATCCTGGGACTGTGGATGTTGGCACGATTTGAAGTGTGGAGTGGAATCACATTCTCCTGTAGTCAACATCAAAATGAGGATATTTATATTGGACTGATGAGAGCTCCATAGACAGACAGTATATTTCCAACTTTCATCTTCTTACATTTGTCTACAGCCTTGTCCTACTCCTTTTCCGATAATTTGCACCTTTAACACATTCTCATCTGAGTTTTCAAGAAAACCTGCAATGATCGTGCCATTCTGCTAATCTCAATCGGCCGAATATGGCAAACAAGCTATACCACCACCACTAATTTCATCTGTTATTCTGCTGTTTTGTAACCCTAATACTGTACTCACAACATTCTTGTGGTGACAAGCCATGCACTCTGGACGATTACCGGTATCTTTTTCGCCGCACCACCATTCGTAATTTGCGGTTTCCTGACGTCCTTATATAATCGTTTTTCATTCAAAATGTGCCTCTTGAATTTAATAAGTTCTCATAAGAACCACTCGATTTTCATCTATGTCCGTCCAAAAGCGCTCCCTCAATTTCCACTCTGTTTCCATAAGCGCCCCGTTCGAATAATCGCACCATTTGAATAAGTGCCCCTCAAAAAGTGCAAAAAATATTTTAAGCGCCAGTGCGCTTATTCGCGCGAGTAGGGTAATCTTATTGAAGGGCCATTTATAAGTAACAGAGTTTAAAGAAAAATTTTACTGATGTTTAATATTTTTATATAGGTATTTTTTGGACCAAATTTTTATTTTTTTTGTAAAAATATCTTTTTTTAGACTTTTCTTTATTTTACTTTTTATTGTATTAATGTACGCTATTTATTCTGTTTTTATATTTACGATCAAATATTCCCTCGTTTTGCTATGTAATGACGACTATATTTTGTATTGCTATTCTATTTGACGATTGTACATATGTTTTACCATTTATTCTCATGATTGTACATTACAATTGATATTATAATGAAGATTTGTGAATACTACATTTTCGTAAATGACAATTGTATATAAATATTTATAATATAATAATTTTAATTTACAATAATATAAGTATATCATTTTTATTATTGAATTTTTAAATTCTATTTTTGAAGAATGTACACGATTATAACAATTATATATTTTTTATGTATTTATTTTTTTCCCAATTTATTGCTCTGAGATTGGTTTAATTTTCCTTGTATGACGATCCATGCAGGTTTTATTTAGTTAAATTTGTTCCCTTTTATTCTTATTTAAACGGTTTTGTGTTGCGTTGTCTTTGTTAGCAAGGTTTTGGTTATTCAGTTAATTTCTTTTTTACTTATGCTTTTCCTCGGCACCCCTATTCATTCTTTTTTTTTATCGAAAGATTGAAAATAAGCAAAAACGTATAAATAAAATAAACGTCGCAAAGTTCACACTGATGTTGTATACGTAAGCTTTTATTCACATGTTCTTGGCTTACATAAAGATACGAAGAATAGTCCTTTTGGTACGAAGAATGGGTACTTTGTATACCGTATCTATTATAAGAGAAACCTGTACTAAATTTTGCCTCCGGTTCATAATAACAAAATCCATCAGAGACAAATCCACTGTTTTTTCCATATATCATTTCAATCTCCCTTGATTTTGATCGATAACAACTTTGCATCTCTGTCAAAATACGTAGAGAAAAATTAAAATGGATACTTTGAACTAGCTATCACCAGTTTAAGTAAAAAACTTAGATTACTAGTATCAGAATATTCATTTAGTTTAATTAATGTGTTCTTGGTCCACAGACCTTTAACTTTGGCGTATATTATCATTGTTTATTCCGAATAAATTATATTTATATACCTAAAGGAAGAAATATTCAAAGGCTTGAATGTAACAAAACACAGTCACTTTATTTGAGCTTGCGCTCTTCGTCAGGAACCACATGAAATTTATTTATTACAGATTCAACATAACGGTCTAAAAGGAAATCATGTGCCGAGGGTCCGACACTTAACATACTATGTAATACAATATAATATATCAAAAATAAGTACACCATTAAATATCAGTAAAAAAAAAAATAGAAAAAAAAAAGTTCATCTCATATCGTTTTAGTCGTTAAAACAGGCTGCTATTATTTTTTTTAAAACATTTTTTATCTTCATATATAAGCTGCTCAGGCTGTCACGAAGAGAGTTCTTGGGCCCTGTTGCTTAACATAACAGAATCTAAATAAAGAGGTTGTTCGAACGGGCACTCATATAATTGAGGATAATTAATCACGGGGTTAATAAAGGAGTTGTCATGCTAACAGAAAATCCCCCACTCTTAAAAAAAAAAAACGGAATCGAAAACGAGGCTCCGGAAATCTTTTTAAAAACAAGAGGATAAAGATGGCACACATTTAGCCGATCGATGTAGTTTGGCCTAGCTTTATACCTCCCCCACCCAGAATAAAGGCAATTCTAGTAGCAGCTTTTCGCATACGTTCCAGTTTACGGGTATAAGTACTCTCTTGAGGGTCCCCTATAGAACGACAATATTCAAGTATGGGCGAAACCAAGACTCATATAAGAAAATGAAATAGTTACCTCTAGTGCCAACAAAAACTCTTGAGACAAAATTTAAGCATTTAGAGGCTCTCGAGCACACATTTTTATTATGAGATTTAAACGTTGGGATTGTGGCTCCAAGGCGTTTTGCTTTTGGAACAAGTGGGTTCTGGGTATTTGAAATGGGGTGTAGATGAGTGGAGAGATGTCTGCTCAAGAGCCCCCAGATAAACGAATAATTTTATACTTAGAAGAGATTAGATGCAAGCCATTATTGTTGCACCAACATACACAATTATCAATATATTTTTGGAAACCAGTAACGTCCAAGGCCGACCAACAGTGCACGACAGGACGTTGGCATCGGCAAACTGATCGATTGGGCAAGACATAAGGTGAGTAGTACGACAAATACAAAAAAAAATTATAGTAATAGTAGTCCGATAACACTACTACTGATACTGATGGGTATGGGCCGAAGACAAGACTCAACTGCGCTGAAGATAACTCTATATGATATCCTAACAAGAGAAAAAATACATTTTTATGTATTGCCACATATACCATTGTACATTTATAATAAAAGAATTGCTATGATTTACCTTAGCCAATGCACTTACAATTCAATACAATATAATAATCTTTTATTCTCAACAATAAAACAGAATAGTTAAAAAGTCAAGTAGGGCCACGTCAATTGATTTACACTTTCTTTTTGCCAAACAGAATAATAATAATAATAATAATAATAATAATAATAATAATAATAATAATAATAATAATAATAATAATTAAATAATTATTTCCAGCCGTGCAACCAGATTTTTCTGGTGTAATGCCCTCTTAATGCGCACCATTGTGTAATGAAATTGTAAATCCACGTGTGTTTTTCAAATTATATATTAGTCGGTGAAACAAAAAATAATGACAAGGCATGTAGACTATTGGACACTTTATTTTCGAAAATAAATGCAGTGTTCAATAGTTTACATGCCTATGAGTACACCATGAGTACAATATGAGTACACCATTAAACATTTCATATCGTTTAATTCATTAATCAATGTGCTGTTATTTTCACCCACTCTAAAAAAAAAATGAAGAAAACAAGGCTTTGAAAATTCTTCTCTTACAGCCAGACAATATTTAGCCGATCGATGTACTTTTGTTCTATATTCATATCTCCATCACACAGAACAGAAGCAATTCTATAATTTTAAACTGAGAAGTGTTTAAAGGCAAGTCATTATTGTTGCACCAACATACAAAGTTATCGATATCTTTCAGGAAGCGAGTAACGTCGAAAGGG
>NW_022725849.1:5231-22065 GCF_011630105.1 Anneissia japonica
GGCGAAGGGGGGGGGGGGGGCGTTATGCGAGGTACGTAAGACCCCGTGGGGGCTGTTCTGAGATGATAAAGTGAAAACTGCAATAAACGCATTATAAATAATATTAGTAAGCCTAACAATAATTATATAAAACTCAACAGTGGTGGATCCAGGAATTCAACAGAGAGGTGACCCAGGGAGTGACTTTTATAGATGAACCACCCACTTCAACCCACCATGGTTGGGGCTGAGGTAAGATAATTTATGATTAGGGCGGCACTTCTAGATGGCCGGAAATTAGGGGCCTATATTTTTTTTCAATTAAAAATTGAGATGCAGGGGGACTTCAATCCACCACTGCTCAAAACAATCTTTATTCAAAATAGTCATAATCACGAAAAACGGGCATGTAAAACCAGATCACATCCTAAAAACAAATTTATGCGCTCTCACCTGACCAGCAGCCACTAAGACATACTCTGAGTCAGGTGTCGACTCAATGGAGTTTAATGACATACCCAGGAAGGCGAAATTTGTTTTGAAAGGTGGAGGTGGGGTGGGGGACATTTCTTGAGCCGACACCCACCTCAGACCCACCATGGTTGGGTCTGAGGAAATAGTACCTCCAAATTTTACGCAAAAATATGAAAAATCTGTACCAATTTTCTTAAAAGTTTACAAATTTTACGCGAAAATATAAGAAATCTCTTACCCATTTTTTTTAAAAAAAAGGACTCATTATGTGCTAAAAAGTCATAATTTAGAGCTATTTTCGAAAATGTAGACCCATTCTTTGTGGACCCAATAGAAAAATTGTGTGGGACTGTCCAACTGTCCCAATAGCTGGCTACGGCATTGATTTTATATATACTCAAAATGAAGCGCCAACAAATCTCTCATGATCTTTTACCAGCGATTTTCGGCAACCATAGAGATCTTATTAATATGTGATGTACCAGAAAATAAAGCTTATAAACATTGTTTTTGAGTATGTACTTTATATACTTCAAAGCCATGATTTCACAACCACCTCAGCTCCACCATGGTTGAGGATAAGGTGGGAAAAATTGAGGAAATAGTATCTCTAGATGGCCGGAAATGACCCTTTTATATAGTAAAATTCATCATTATCACATCAAGGAGGTATAAAAATAAGTGATCACATCACCATTATATAGTCAAAATGAAGCCCCAACAAATTTCTCATAATCTTTTATCAGGAATCTAATTAATATCCAAGACAACTTAGGCCTAACTATAGCTTACTAAGCTTTAACTATATTATAATAATTGTGATCAACAAATCACAACTCACTTTTTCGCCTTTATCACAATTTTCTTCACTTTTTATATTATTATCTATTATCACCATCGTCATCATCATAATTATTATTATTATTACTACTTGTAGTACTGTAGTATTAAAACAAAACTTTAGAGAGCATGCAAAACGATAAAAACCAAACTGAACCATACAATATCACATTTTTGTATTTGAAAGACCTGGCCTGGGACTTATGGATTTAAGATTTTTTTTTAAATCACGATTAGGCCTATGTGTTAGTATATGTAGGCATATGTATAACGTGTGCTGATGCATATTTACATAGATTAGAAATATATACTGTATATATATATATTTTTTTATTTGTACCTTTATTTGAAAATTTTAACACTGTGTACAAAGGGCGGGGGTGTGGGGAGGAGGAGGAGGAAGCCGCGGCTCCCCCTGTAAACGTCCCTGCTTACAATACAATATAGGCCTAATTGTGACGCTTATAAAACGAACACACTTCACGACTGAGTAGCATTCTTCATTTTCTTTATTTCCGTCGAGTATAGAACACAAAAATCAAAACAAACCAAACCAAAACAAGCAAACCCTAAAACAATGAATAAATCAGTTTGTATCAATAACACAGGAGCAAGTAGCTACACATGTGGAATAACAAATTATTCATCATCAATCAATTAAGATATTTCAGAAGAATACATAAACCATTAAGACTCGATATATTAAACAAACTAAATAGGCCTAAGTATATAAAAGTAACATTAAAATTAATAAGAAATCATTTACTATCATAATGCATACATTATTACACAGTTAGAGTAATCATAGCATACTAAAGTAATCCGGTAACACTTACATAGGCAATACAAAGAGTAATAACAATCACTAAATGAAAATAATAAATGTTCGTCAGTTATACCATATTATAATTTATCTAATCGACACCCCTAGCAAACACCGGGCAAGCTGACTAAGTAACCAATGACCAATCAGTGAACGGTATGGTACTGTACGATATAACAATCTGAATAACTGCAATGGCAATACAAAATATTTGCTAACAATGCACAAAGTAAAATATTAAATGTAATGAATTCATAATTAATAGTTATCATAAAATGCAATCTCTGTATTGGCACATCATACAATGATTCACTTAACAAATTTAATTAGTTAACTCTGATCAAGAACAATAAGACTATAAGCAATAGCAGCTTTATTAATTAAAACAATCGTATTCACTCGTCTAACCAATTCAATTGTTATTAAAATGCATTTAATTTACTATCAATATAGGCCTATAACATCTTGATTTGTTTGTTTATAGTATAGTGCCACCATGAGTTAAAATATAACTATCGTGTAATTAGTACGAGTCATCATCTACTTCATGGTCAGCCTACAGTAGGTGGCCCAACCATGCCTATTATCTTTGTACAGTATCTATAAACTACATAAAAAGTGCATTATACACTACATGCATCTCAAAAGTTAAACAACTGATAATTAATATGCAAATAATTCACAAACTTATTGTGAAACAGTTAACTAAAGTTCAGCATTATACACAAAAAAATAATTTTGTAATCTGATCTGCCAAATAGTCAGCAAAGTCTTTAACTTAAACCTCTTATAAATATTACCAAGTAATATATGGTAAACATTAACATATTTTATATAATGAACTTATCAAATCTAAACAATATAAACTCAAAACTACACCCTTTCAGAATGATAAAACTTTAGAGATGTGATTACTGTCCTGCTCCAGTGGAGTTTGCAGCAGTAATGAAACACACTTAAGAAAAACTGCCTGTTACCAAACAAACTTGATTGGGGTATTAATGCACCCTCTATTAACCCTTTAAAATGAGATGAGCTATTTACTTTAGGTGGTATGAATATGGTAGTGATGAGGCATTCTCCCTCATCAGGGTAATAAACCAACTGGGCAACCTTGTGTTTAGTGGTCATTGGGCAGTTTGTGGAAAATACGGTGTACGGTAAGAATGGCCCCGGTAAAAATGGCCCCGGGAAAAATGGCCCCAAATACAGTCTGCAAATGCAATTAGTATAAACAATCTGCAAATGAATAGGTGTTCGCGCAGGTAGGGGCTGTGTCCGCAACTGAATAGGAGTTTGTGCCGGTGGGGATGTGTCCGTAAGTGATTAGGCGTTCGCGCTGGTAGAGACTGGGTCCACAACTGAATAGTCGTTTGCGCCAGTAGGGACTGTGTCTGCAAATACATAGGCGTTTGCGCCGGTAGGGGCTATGTCCGCAAATTAATAGGCGTTCGCACAGGTAGGGACTTAAACATAACAATAACAACAATACAGTAATAATAAATTAATAATGTGACTAATGATTGGTAAATAAAATAATTTGTGTATAAATATAAAAATTACAAAGAAATACAAATAATAAATATAATTCTGTATATTGGAAGAATTCAAAGACTAATAAGACTACAAATAGGAATAAGACTGGTGGATATCAAACAAACAAAACTACTTATTATAACATTAATAACACTATTTAGTGATTGGTATTGAAAAGTAAAATATAAACCTTAGATCTGAAGACAATTACTCAGTCAGACTCACTATCCTTAAGTCATCTAAACATACCTACATGGCTAAACTTTCTTTGATATACTGTAGTATTGTAGCGCGGCTTTTTTTCCCCTATATTTCAAGCATTTCAAATAATAGCTCTGTACATTTGCATATTTTTTATATTTTATTAATTCTCCTATATAACTGGTATGCATTTGATGTTCACTGCTATAGTTACTCATATTGGATATTTTCATGACACTGCTACATACATTTCAATTTCATTATTATTTGAGAGGTTATTTTTAATGTTAGGATTGGCCTATTCAGGCCACTACCTAAGCTTCTAATAGCAGTTATATAGCAATCACTGGGTTTACTATTATCTGTTAAAGTTTTTTGGGGCTGGCGTTGGAGTACATCAACAGTTTACCATTGAATAGGCCTTTGCGGCAACAGTTGGTTACTAATAAGTCATGTAGAATACAAGTATTCTTTCTGGCAAACAAATTTGTTTCTTAAAGCCCTGAGAATGGACAAGGTTATGTAATACCAAGGACATTGAATATGATACTTAATATATTAACTTACAGAATTTGCTTTATATTAACATGATAAATGACATAAATATAAAATGTATATAAATATTTGCAATTCATACATAATCTCAATATATAATAGAAATACAAATACAGTAATCCAACAGTAATGTTAAAATTATTTATTTATTATTATTATTTCAAATTGTTTATTCGTATTATTTTTAATATTATTATTGCTAGCCTCACATAGCAATCCAAAGTGACCCAAAATACTGCATAGCAAAAATATCAAGAAGCGCAGCATTGTATAGCCAAAATAACAGTTAAAGCATTGTGACAGCTACTAACTTGCTTGTAATCGCTATTTGATGCTCAGAGATTGCTATATTTTTTGAAATGGGTGCTATATGACTGCTGTTATAAGCTATAGCAGTGACTCAAGCATTGTGACAGCTTCTAACATGCTTGTAATCACAATTGGTTCCTATATGACTGCTATTATAAGCTATATAGCTAGTGACCAGCTACTACCATGTTTTTAATCACTATGTAATGCTTTTTAATTATTAACCCAGCTATAGCAGACAATCACTATGATTAAATAGCAATCAAGCACATACAAAATAGTTGATGTGCCACTGCAAAGATATTGGGATCTATTTAATTGGCACATAATCATGTTCATACGCTAGATTATTTCCCAACTGTGTTTCCATAGATTGTGGTGCAACATCACTGCCTATACCGCTGGTTTCCAGAGGTACTTCATATCCTGTATCACCATTTGGAATTTCATCATAATCAGGAGGGGTATTATCACTCCTGTGCAAGTCCATACCGTTAGACTGTTTGATAATAGCTGAATAATAGGTTGGTACATTTATTGGTGTTACATAATCATTCATTTCCGTTGGTGCTTCCGTTCTGATATTAACAAAATGTGATCTAAATAAAAAAAAAATAAAAAAAACAAGTCATTTCATGTCAACAGAGCTACAGAGATATTTTTACTCCTGCAAATTAAATTTATAAGTTTAAAACTTATAACTATTTATATAGCATTCCACAATACGGTATTATATTTCACTTTACATATACTGAATCGTGATTAACAAATTATTTCTACGGGAATCCTAACTTGTCTTCATATAATGAGGGAGAGAATATTGATGTCTTTTATACATAGAATCATTGGTTGTTCAAATTCTATACAAGAAATATTGGTTTAAATGGCCTGGTTGACGCCATAAAGCGTGAAACTCAGAGAAATTTTTTTTTACAATAAAGGTGTGTCGCCCAATGAAGTTAAAATGCATTACCAGCAAAATCTCGTGAATAAATATTATCTAAAGTTAGTCACAGCATGGAGGTATTATTGAGAAAGAGATTCACTTGAAAAATCTACATGCACGCAGCACTATGCGAATGTACCAAGATCAAAGCTGCCGCAGCGCGTGAAGAACGTTTGCGCGATGGTTTGGAAGTCTGATGTCTTCCCCGCCATCAAATTTCAGCAGGCATAGTTTATACCAAAAAATTGAACATGGCGAAATGGAGAGCACCTTCTTTTCTCGATGCGCACTACATACAGTCAATCACTATGGCTGCGCAATCGTTTCCATTTTGAAGCTGATACATTTATCTCTCATAAAATATGAAACATATTAATATTTTCAACCATAAAAGTTTCAAATTGAATGGAACATTTACATGACCTTTAAAAGTAATGTTTTGTGAAATCTGTTAGTCAAATATGCACATAATAACACAATAAAAGTCCGAAAAAATCAATTCAGAGGAACATTGTTAATTTTAGAGATGTTTAATGAGTTAAAATCAAATGGTTTATCGCACAACTGCTGTGTTGAAGCGTATTAAGCCATGTCATTGCCAAGCTGTTGCAAAAGAAAAAATGTTAATAAGGTAATATGCCTGCGCACGATCCAAAGGCGGGGAACACATCGGTTTGTCGCGTCAAAGGGAATTGTTGCCGAGTGATCTCCTTCTCAATATACTTCAATAGTCACAGTTTCCTATGTCTTTCTTTTTTTTACTTCTAGTGCATCCTTCATGCATAAGTTTTTGTCATGAATTATGGTATTATGTGCGTTATTACATGAATAAATATATTACATTTATTCAGAATTTTCACAACAATTTACATATTACATATTGTTAACATAGGCATCAAAGATACAAAACACCAAATATACAAAACATACAAACACAGAATACCAGGTTGCCCAGAACCCCCGGCACCTAACGGAAGAGAAAATGCCCCAATGAGCATCATGCAACAGTAATAATGCCGTGCACCATCAGACACCCCTCACAGTGTACCCCGAAAGGTGCCAGTGATCATGGGCGACTCTCAAGATATAAATTTATTAAAAAAGGTAAGGTTTATACATCTATAACATACTCCAAACAAATACCAATAAATGTATATTGTTCTTGTGAGTAGGATACTGGCAGATTAGAATCATTTAATAAAGCATATTGTAACCATTAAATTTTATTATTATTATTATTTTATTATTATTATCATTATCATTATCATTATCATTATCATTATTATTATTACTATTATAGAGTAGGGTCTACCTGCAGAGGAAGATAAATAACGGTGACATCATGAAAATGAAGACACAGAGAATATACACAGCTATCAGGTAGTCAGGTACTGATGATGATGCATTAACGTTACCTGTATTACATTTAAAAGTAAATGACAAATTTATTTGTAAAAATAATGTAAACAAGCACTTGTTTTAAAATGTTGTTGTAATACATAGTTATTTTACATGTGACTTTACTGATGTTATAATAATTAGACTACTATTGTGGAAATTTTAAACAAGAAAGTTGACAAAGTGACTGAACAGTATACAGCTTTCAGAAAAAAACCACTATAATGTGACTTTGTAATTTGAACGACATTGTTTTTTAAATTAATGGTATTATACTCTCGTATTGTATTTCTAATTATCCATATTACAACCTAATACAAACGAGTGCCGATGTCCAGCCGAATTTACCCGGGGTTTTGTAAGATTCCATGCATTTTAGAAGCAAACCCAGAACATAACGCATTTGGTCATGGGTTAGGGGTGGGAAGGGACACAAAATGTATTCTCTTAAAATGAAAAGTGCAGGCTTAAACAACACTGATGGTGAAGAATGCAACAGAGCATTTTAAATAAAAATTTTTACAAACAATTAAAAACACCTTATATTTCATGTCTCATTTCTTACATGGCCGGGTTCTACAAACCATACGTTTAAACAACAACAAGCATAAGTAACATATCATTAAGTTAGAATTTATTGAAGATGTAGATCCTCAAGCGATAATTTGTGACCACAAACATGAAGAATTATGTAATGCATTTTGAAAATTTAAAAGTGATGCATCACCTATGACTGTTAAGTTGAAAGAACATGAGCTGTTGATGTTTCCTGAACTGTCCTTAACAGTGACTGATACAAGGTGGTTTCCAATTGCTAACAAATCCCCTTGCTGAATATTTGTTGTAATATATGGAGGCACATCTGAGTTATCTGTTGCAGCAGGAGAATTCCAGACTGCAACAGCAGTATTGTTTGTCTTGTCTGCCAAAAGATATGCATCTAATGGACAAAATGTGATTATTGGCGCCTCATTATCTGCAAGAAAAAGGATGTATAATTGTGATCAGGCCAACAATTTGAAGACTCTAAAAATGGTGGCTTTTTTAATGGGCATAAACTACTAAACTACCTGAAAAGAGTAATTTTAAGCTCTAACAGTTTTAAATGATTAGGCAGACGGTTACTTCTGATGAGGTGATTGTCAGAGAGAGACTAGACAAAGTGAAAAATTTCAGGTCGACTAATCTTGATATCTAAGAAGAATTGTCCTATATTGTCTGAATAATAATTATACACAGTAGTAAAAAAGCTAACACCCTAACGATTTCACAATATGTTCCCAAATAGCCTGCACCACATACGCATGTACAGTATAGCTGTCGATGTCATCAACACAAAATCCTCCATTTTGACACGATGTATTGTCACACGGCCAAACCAAAACAAACGTTTGATAGTTTTATTGATTTTTCAAAAGAAACCCAATTTAAACTGAGGACTGTACTAACACATAGAATCCTCAATCATTTCATTTCATTCTCCCATTTGGAAAACTTGTTTGTAGAGTACAATACTAAAAATATTAAAGTAAATAATTAAATATTGATATACTGCACACAATTCAAACTTGCGTTTATGTATTCAGTAGGGGCAACCATTTTACATACAAACTGCTGTCCTTGAGAATGTGATCACTTCACTAATGTATTCTCACAATTTCTTACCCTCTCAATAAAACTATAGACAGATTTTCTAATGAATTTGCCAGAACTGGGAAGAGAGTTGGAAATATTTCACAGCACTGCATAATCTAGGTTTGTTCACCAATAACCGCAACGCATTGTTGTAGCACAATTTAAGTGAATTACACGATTTACATGTGTACTTGCACCATAAATTGACACAGTAAAAATTAATACAATAGGCATTAAACAAACAATAATTGTACAATTACGAAAAGGAGTCTTCATGACATTCTTCTAATACACGATCTATATTGACAAGCAATATCTTCATTATCGTTTAGACTAGAAGCTATGACCAATATATGTGAATTTATTAAATCTGATCCTGTATAGTACTGTAGTAAGCTTACAAACTTTTCCTAGTAGCAGGCCCTAGCATACGCGGCATAAGGGTCTTGAGATGGAAGGGAGCTGATGTGGTGGGAAGGTAAAGTGGGGATCGGTAATTAGGTGAGAGCTAACTTGCAAAATAATGTGATTTGAGGTGAATTTTAACTACTTGAGCATTATGTGTGGGCGGTGGATGGGGGAGGGGTGTGCGCACATTCTAAATATGCCAATACATAGCATACCCTGCAATTTTCCATGGCTCAGATGGGAAAACTAGTCCTATTTTTTTTTTGTCCAACTGCCCGATGAGCTATGGCCGAAGTGGGGGCTTAAGCCCCCTGCCCCCACAATGGTGTCGCCACTGACTACACTGGCACCGCACTTGCCGAGAATTTTAAGTTGATTATAAATATTTATGACCAAACTCAGTGTAGTGTGATGGCTAATGAGTCTTGATGGACACCAGATTTAACTCGGAACCAACTAGAGACTTTCCCCTGTATGAATACTGTACACGGTTAAAACTTAAGTGTTGTAGCAATTAAATAAAAATGATTGGTCCAAGGCATGCCGACTTTATACATGCAGTTCTAAGCTAAAAGTTATAAAGTGCAAGAGTCTGATTATCGCGCCGCGCCAGAAAAAATATGCTCCATAGGAAATTATTTCATATTGACCCGTTTTGTACGTCAAACGTGGAAATCTATAAAAATGTTCTGCAAAGGAATGTTGCAAAACTGTTCCGAAGTCTGTCATAATATGTAAAATAAACCTGATTGGACCTCCTAGATAGTGTGACTCAACCAAATAATAATTTAAGGGCGAAACAAATCTTAAGTTATTAATTTGAAAGATCATAATTGGCGACTTGAATGAGGCTCAGGAAATTATAGAAAAGAGTGCCCATGTAGACCACTCCCTAAAATAAGGCAGAAGTTTTGTTGGCCCATATAACCAGTCTTTGTTGATGAATTTATCATCATTATGATTGAAATACTCAGAAGATCCCTGATATTCTCTGTAATGCGACAGTGTTTATTAAAAGCCTAGCTAGAAGGTCACCCTCTATAACGATTGTTTAAATTGTTAAAAATCTATATATAAATAAATTGACTGGAAAAATGCATTTTTACCCTTGACCCTATTTGTCTGGCATAATCTTACCTCTATAACTATTGGTTAAGAAAATTGGTTTATGTCTGAAAAACTATTTATATTTGTACGAACAGAATAATTTATCAAAAATTTACCACAAATAACTTTTTCGACATTGACCCTTGTTACTAAAGCATACTTGTATATCCATACTTTCAGCCCCAAATTTTGCAGGGCATACATTATTTATAATTGGTCTAACTTATAAAGGATACAAAAATAACTGGAAATGCCATGACCTTCGAAATTTGTATACCATGCTTCAATTCAACAAAAAACCAAGTGTAATGGATCTATAGACGAAACGGTCTAAGAAATAAAACGGGTTGTGACATATTCAGACCTTAGATGGTATTGTGTGTAATTATTATTATTATTATGTTGTAATGATGTTGTTTGTACTGTTCTTTAATTTTATTAAAGAGGGTCCCTGAATATCAGTTAACCTACTGGGATAAACTGGAAGGGTTACCCTCTTTAAAGATGGTTGAAATAAAAAATAAAAATGTGATGGTAAAATGTCAAAAGGCAGTGGTGGTAAAAGGTAGATGCAAAATGTCTGGTGGATAAAAGAGATGACATTTTTATTGTAGTGTTGTTGTAAGGTGAAGGTGATTTTACCATTTGTGAAACATATTCCATCGGTGATCGTGATGTCATCTAAAGCAATATCTCCTGTATAACTACTTCCTACAATGCCTTCAAACATTATTTGGAAGGCACTCTTTGTTTCAACTGAGATTTGTCCAAGTCGCCAAGAGTTCTCTTGGTTGTTTCTATTTGTCCACGCAATTGTGCCAACAGTACTTGTTGTATTGACTATATACACATTCAGTGTGTTCACTGTTTCCCCGTTCATATGGTAGTACCACTGGACGCATGTGCCTTTCGTTGCAGGATATAAAGTTGTCCAAATGCGAGCAATGTCATTGAGGTTTTGATCTGAAGATTCTATGTATATGTAAAAACCTGTAAGCAAATGATCAAATAAATTTTTCACTTTCAGAGTCATTAATTTACATCTATTTGTAATTGTGCTTTTTATTTTATTTGTCTGAAGTTTCAGCAATATTTATATTATTAATTTTAAATTTCATTTAGAATTTATTAAAAATGTGAACTTTGTGTTACCATGTAATGTTCCATATGTGTGGTCATACGCAGGGCCAGTACCATGTAAGGATGTTGATCCAGATCTTCTTATCCAATCAAAATCATCATTTTCATCTTGTTCAAGGTAACAGATGTGTGGATCCTCGAAATCACATTGCTTTTGTGCTGAAACAAAAATCCCAAGACAAAATTAATTAACTGATTGTAATTGCACTTGTTAAAACAGTTACTGGAAACCAAAGTACAATAATTCGTAACTTTGTTAAGAAAACATCTTATAAATTTGCAAGAATTTCAATAATAATAAAAAACATTGCAAATTTCACTCGCATAAAGTCAAACCGGTATCCACAACACATTGTTCCATAATGTTAATGGTATATATACCAACAACTTTTTTGTTTTGAAACTTTAAATTTTACATTACTTTAGCTCCTTAAGAATTGTATTATTGGTTCATGGAATTTCTTGTTTGAACTAGACGACACTTAAATACCTTAAGGATTTAAAATTTCAATTACATTTTACTTATAATTCCATTTTACTTTAAATACCTTCTTTTCTGACTACAATAATATTATTATTTTTCCAGTTTTTTACAACACATAGCCAAAATTTTTAAGGTCAATGAACAATGTCATTGAATAATGCAAGATTACTTAGGTAAAGTTAAAATGGTTAGATATTAAAATCCCCTTTTCGAATGTTGTCTCTATACTATTTTTCGTTTAATAATAATAATAATATTAATAATAATAATGTAATAAAAGTTTAAACTTTTGATCACAACACAAACAAATAAAAAAAAAATAAAAATCAATAAACACCTAGCTAGCACCCAAACCGTAGTATGGGGTTATACCACTACCGGCATCTGGAGATCTGTGTTTATGTACTCCAGTTAGCATCGGTTAAGTCTTTATCTTTCCTGAGATCATTAGTAAATTAAATAATTAAGAAGAGATACATACATCATCTCAGTTGCAAACTGAAACTTAGTACTGATGTTGACATTATTTTTTTAATATTCATTCTACAGGTATTAGCCTACATTTATGCATAATATTTACAATCTTTTCATAAACTGATCATGTTGTATACATTTAAACCACGTTCTCCACACTAGGTTTATTATTATATTTAGCTCAATACTTAATGCACATTATTTATCGCTGTAAAAACTTACATATATTGCAAGTTGGTCCAAAAAAACCAGCCATACACTGACAGTTCTCGATTCCGAAATCCGAGACACAGACTCCGCCATTCAAACAGTCAATATCGCAAGTTTCTTCAATTAGAAATTGCATATTAATTAGTGACTTACTCTGTTCGTATTAAAATAACCTTATCGCTCATCACAATACTAACTGTATAAAATTATTATTGTTATGAAAATCGCATTTGTCTTTATATATACATTGATTGATATACATTGATTATGTAAGCGATAGATTACTGGCGGTGCTTTTGAGCCAGCTTAATACTAAGACTTAATTGCTAGTGACTAAAAACTACAGTACACAATACTGTACTGTAATTAAACAGGTAATAAAAAACAGTGAGATTTATATAAGGTCCTATATAATTTAAACAATTGTGGAATAGAAAAATTAATGTAGGAATATAATAGTAGTTCTATATGTATATGTTTAAATTATATAACGAATGATATGATGACTATTAAATACAGTTTAGTAAAGTATCTAATCTAAGTAGGGTATAGAATCCGAAAAGTTAAGTGCAATTATTCAAAAACAGATATTAGTTTTGCCAAGTTTTAGGGTAAGTAATTAGAGAACAAAGGATCTGGCATATTAACATATTTTATTCCCGCCGTAACTTCCCACAGTAATTAAACTTGTCGTCTGAATTTTTATTAGTCAATGTTGAGTAAATAATAATATCTGCTTTGTCTTAAGAGATTCCAGTGTGCTTTGGTGCGTACTAGATATCGTCAATTAAAAATATTTGTGATAGATAAATAGAGTTCCACAAATTTAAAAGAGATGGACTTTTTGGTCTGTGCTGGATGGGTTTAAATCATTCAGTGACAGAAGTGGTCTTTTTCCATTTGTTTATATGTGTTTTTGTGGGGTCCTGGCCCCCAGGCTCCCCCGTTGGCGCCACCCCTGAATACAGGTTTCTATTTGGTTCCAATTTCAAGCTTTGTAACAATTGATTTGGTTGCGTTGTTAATTTTGTGGGTGCTGCCTTCTTTTCTCTTCTTTTATGATATGACGTAGTGATGTTTTTGTGTATGAGTTTCTCGCACTAAACCTAGTTACTTTTTAGAAGTTTGTTGTTTATCAGCAGTGTTGGATGAGTTCATTTGATTTGCTGGTGGTATTTACGATCTTTGACCATGAGGAAAGCCTTTTTTTCAGCAATGTTTCCCATGCTTTTGAAGTTGAGACTATAAGCTTTCCTGGCTTTTCTACAGCTGCACTCTGTGTGAGCGTTTCAGTCATTTGTAAGAAAGTCCGTGGGGGATATATATTAAAATTACTTATTTAAGTTACCCTCTTATTTTTCACAGACTGTTATTATAGGGCGTAGGTAGTGAAAGCAGAGACGAAAGGGCTAGTGGCAAAAATAATATTTATTAAGTGTATTTTACCGTTTCTCAAACATGCCCCATCGATGATCCTGAAGTCATCTAAAGCAATATCTCCTGTATAACTACTTCCTCCAATTCCTTCAAACACTATCTGGAAGGAAGTCTTTGTTTCAACTGACAGTTTTCCAAGTCGCCAAATGTTTCCTTGATTGTTTCTATTTGTCCACGCAGGTGCACCAATGGTACCTTCTGTATTGACTATGTACACATTCAATGTGTTCACTGTGGCTCCGTACATGTGGTAAAACCACTTGACGCATGTGCCATTTGTTGCGGGATATGACAATGTCCAAAGAAGAGCTTTTTTGTTGTTGTATCCCGGATATGTGTCGATGTACATATAGGAACCTGTAGGCAAAAGATAAAATAAATGTTTTAGTTTAAGAGATATTGTTGTTCTATCTCTTTGTAGTTTATTTTATTTATTTCGTTTGTAGTTTTAGAAATATTTTCATTAAGAATTTACAATTTCATTTAGGAAATTTAAATTCATGTCAGCTTTTTAATACCTTGTAATGTTCCGTAGGTGTGGTCATAAGCAGGGCCAGTACCAGATGTGAGTGTTGAGCCAGATGTTCTTATCCAATCAAAATCATCATATTCATCTTGTACAAAGTAACAGATGTGTGGATCCTCGAAATCACATTGGTTTTGTGCTGAAAAAAAAAATTCCAAGATAAAATTAATTAACTGATTTGAAATTGCATTGGTTAAAACAGTTACTGGAAACCAATGTACAATAATTCATAACTTTGTTAGAAAAACATCCTATCATAAATTTTCTAGAATTTCATAAAGAAAAAAAAAAACACATTTCAAATTTTACTCACATAAAGTCAAACCGGTATCCACAACACATTGTTTCATAATGTTAGTGGTATAAATTACCAAAAACATTTTTGTTTTAAAACTTTAAATTTTACATTTATACTTGATTAGTTTCTTAAAAATTGTATTACTGGTTATTGCAATCTCTCATTTGAACTAAAGACAACACTCAAATACCTTAAGGATTTACAATTTCAATTACATTTTATTTTTAATTATATTTTACTTTAAATACCTTCTTTTCTGACTACAATAATATTATTATTTTTCCATTTTTTACAGCACATAGCCAAAGATTTTAAGGTCAATGAAACATGTCATTAAATAATGCAAGATTACTTTTGTAAACTTAAAATGGTTAGATAATAAATTTTCTTTCCGAATGTTTTGTCTCTATACTATTTTTCGTTTAATAATAATAATATAAATAATAATATTAATAATAATAATATTAAGAATAATGATAAAAGTTTAAACTTTCGATCACAACACAAATTTCCTTACCGTAAAATTTGTTTGTGATCAAAAGTTTAAACTTTTATTACATTCGAACACCAACACAGATGAGCTATTTTTCGAATAATAATAATAATAATAATAATAATATTAATAATAATAATAATAATAATAATATTTATAGCGAAAATAAACGAGGTCTCTATGCACCCGATAATATTGTAGAAAAGAAACATTAAAAAAGACAAAAAAAAAATAAAAATCAATAAACACCTAGAAGCACCCAAACCGAAGTATGGGGTTATACCATCACCGGCAACTGGAGATCTGTGTTTATGTACTGTACTCCAGTTAGCATCAGTTAAGTCTTGATCTTTTCTGAGATCTTTTATAGTAAAATAAATAATAGATGTAGAAGAGATATATACATGTTCTCAGTTGCAAACTGAAACTTAGTACTGATGTTGACATTAATTTTTTAATATTCATTCTATTAGCCTACACTTATGCATAATATTTACAATCTTTTCAGAAACTGATCATGTTGTATACATTTATAACCATGTTCTGCACATTAGGTTTATTATTATTATATTTAGCTCAATACGTAATGCACATTAATTATCGTTATAAAAACTTACATATATTGCACGTTGGTCCAACAAAACCAGGCATACACTGACAGTTCTCGATTCCGTAATCCGACACACAGACTCCGCCGTTCAAGCAGTCAATATCGCAAGTTTCTTCAATTAGAAATTGAATATTAATTAGTGACATACTCTGTTCGTATTAATATAACCTCATCGCTCATCACAATACTAATTGTATAAAAATTATTATTGTTATGAAAATCGCATTTGTCTTTATATATCTTCTTCTTCTTCGTTCGTCCTTCGTATTAGAAGAAGACCTTGATCACCAAGTATATTGGCATGTTCCTAGACCTATAAGTTATCCTTGTGTATACGTTGGTGGCTGATTAGTCCAATCCTGGATTTAAAGTTTCTTCTACAGTCTTCTCACGTTCCTTTCTTGCTGCACGTTTAGCTTTTGCATGCAAGATTCTGTTTTTTTCAAACCGTTCTATTCCAGTGTGAGTAGTGTGTCTCCAAATGAGTCTATCTGATGCTTGTACTTCAAATGCATTCGGTGAGATGCTGCAATGCTTCAGAGTTGCTTTCAGTGAATCCTTAAAGCATTTTTTCTGACCTCCTTGGGATCGATTACCTGTCCAGAGTTCACCATATAGGAGCTCTTTTGGTATGCGTTCGTTTGGCATGCGTATACAATGCCCAGCCCATCGGAGTTGATGTTTAGAAAGTATGGCATAGATGCTTAGCATGTTGGCTTGTTGTAATATGTCAGTATCAGGAACCTTGTCTTGCCATTTAATGTTCAGGAGTTTTCGAAGACTAGTATTAAAGGGGGGGTGCGGGGATGAAACGATTGATTTTTAATTTAAAATAGAGGGATGGGCGACCACAATGACGGTGACGGCACTCGATTTTGGAGCGCGGTATTCGAAAACGAGGCTCATGAACTGGGTCCCAAAAAAAAAACTGGTGCTACAGGATTTTGAGCT
>NW_022725849.1:25649-27548 GCF_011630105.1 Anneissia japonica
ATATCATAAGCCGTTTTGTACACCGTGTCTCTGATGTTTATCCAGTCTTGTTCTACGTCTTCTGCTGAATTGAGGTCCTCGAGTGCAGATGTCATATTCAAAGATAGTTTCTTTGCTATGTCTGGTTGTTTAAGTTTGTTGACTGCAAGGTGTTTCTTAATGGTATGGCCTTGTGGCCTTCTCTGGCGTTGAATTATGATTTTCATCTTGGAGACAACTAGACGGTGGTCGGTCCAGCAGTCTGCACCACACATCGACTTTGTAACAAGGACGTCAGCTCTGTCACGTAATCGCACGATAACATGGTCGAGCTGATGCCAGTGCTTGGATCTTGGGTGCATCCAGGTTGTTTTGTTTCAGAATGGCAGGCGAAAGACTGTACTCGAGAGTAAGAGATTATGTTCCATACAGGTCTTTAATAGGAGTAGTCCATTACTATTGCATTTACCAATCTTCGCGTCGTTCACTGGCCTCCCGCCCTATGTAGTAGATAGTGTATCCAGCGCCAAGTTCTTGGATTTGGCCTTCATTAGCATATCGAGTTTTGCTAAGCGCAGCAATGTCTATATTGTATCTGGCAAGTTCTTTTCCTACTAAAGCTGTCCGCCTTGCGGGTCTATTACTGCTGTCCCGATCAAGTAGAGTTCGAACATTCCAAGTTGCAAACTTGAGTTTTGTCTCTTTTTTGAATTTCTTATATCTTTTTTCTCTCGTTTTGCGACCGCTGAGTGGGATCCCCTTCAGGCGCGGTGACCTGACCAGGGTTGTTTGAAACAAGCAATTTTTTGAGCACCTTTTCTAGCTCCTTCCTCATGCAGTGGAGGTGAGCAGTGCGATCCTGAAGAGGGCTGCTCAGACACCTATGCGACTGCCGAATCCTACATCCGTTTCGAGTATGCAGAAAGCGACCATATAACATAGGCCGCCTGTGTGTAGGCTTGCAGCTCACAGCTTCCAGTGTATCCTGCTACTTCACTGCTCCCCCATCGCCACAGGACTTTTTTTGGTGATCATGACTTGCGCGTTAATTGATTTAAGTGAAGGAGGTGTGCGCATAATCCAACCTCACTCTCTCGTTCAGACATGAGTTGTCCAGGGGCACAGCTTGGCTGAGACGACTTGGCTCAAGTTGAATGCAGGAGTTGCCGGGACCGTTGTTGCTAACAATCGGGACCGCCTAGGGGACTCCACTCCCGTTTTGAAAAGTTTACTCTTTTGGTTGACATATGGCCGCTTCTAGAAATATTCCAGGCGCCCTTCTTGTCGTTGACAAGGGGTGCATGCCCACCCATCGCCCTTCCACTATCAGTCTCTCAGCTGCGAGGCCAAGGTTAACAGGTAGCACCATAGGTAGGTTGTGGATAGGACTTGGATATGAGAGGCTATAAATCCTAGTTGGACTTACTAATGCCAACTTTCCAGTCAGAGAGTGAGATTGAATATTTAGATAAGGGCAGATAGAGTAGAGGAGAGAAGTAACAGGAATCAAGGAAGCAAGGATGGTAGTTGTTAGGGTACTGGCTAGGATACATGAACACACGTGAGACGCATCATAACCATTTGTTATATATACATTGATTGATATAAATTGATTATGTAAGCGGTAGATTACTGGCGGTGCTTTTGAGCCAGCTTAATACTAAGACTTAATTGCTAGTGACTAAACTACAGTACACAATACTGTACTGTAATTAAACAGGTAATAAAATACAGTGAGATTTATATAAGGTCCTATATAATTTATACAATTGTGGAATAGAAAAATTAATGTAGGAATATAATAGTAGTTCTATATGTATAATGCATGATATGATGACTATTAAATACAGTTTAGAAATCAAGGAACATAATATAATGTACATATATAATTAGATACTTTATTCATAGTGAATTGTTGCG
>NW_022725849.1:28109-34146 GCF_011630105.1 Anneissia japonica
TTTATTACATCCACTCCAGTTTCGCTCTAGTTGCACAGAAGACGTCATCGTACCACAGATCGTCTGTAATGTAGTATTATGTCTGTCTCTTATACACATCTAGATGTGTATAAGAGACAGGGTCTCCGACGAGGGGTCAGATTTCCCCAATGAAAGCAATGTGGGCGTGGTTGAGCTTCGATTAAAAGGTTTTGAAAGTGGTCCTGCCGAAAAATCTAACAATTTAGGGGTTTCAAAGGCTTATTTAATCAATTTTAGAGTCTACTAATATGTAAAAAATACATATAATTTTTTTTCTCCCCCACGAATTTTGCTTTTTCTCCCCGACGGGGGGGGGGGGGGGCTCCCCCGACGGGGGATGGTCCTGCCCCCCGGCTCCCCCGCTGGTGCCACCCCTGAATACAGGTTTCTATTTGGTTCCAATTCCAAGCTTTGTAACAATTGATTTGGTTGCGTAGTTAATTTTTGTGGGTGCTGCCTTCTTTTCTCTCCTTTTATGATATGACGTAGTGATGTTTTTGTGTATGAGTTTCTCGCACTACACCTAGTTACTTTTTAGAAGTTTGTTGTTTATCAGCAGTGTTGGATGAGTTCATTTGATTTGCTGGTGATATTTACGATCTTTGACCATGAGGAAAGCCTTTTTTTAGCAATGTTTCCCATGCTTTTAAAGTTAAAAGCATGTTATAAGCTTTCCTGGCTTTTCTACAGCTGCACTCTGTGTGAGCGTTTCAGTCATTTGTAAGAAAGTCCGTGGGGGATATATCTTAAAATTACTTATTTAAGTTACCCTCTTATTTTTCACAGACTGTTATTATAGGGCGTAGGTAGTGAAAGCAGAGACGAAAGGGCTAGTGGCAAAAATAATATTTATTAAAGTGTATTTTACCGTTTCTCAAACATGCCCCATCGATGATCCTGAAGTCATCTAAAGCAATATCTCCTGTATAACTACTTCCTGTAATTCCTTCAAACACTATCCGGAAGGAAGTCTTTGTTTCAACTGACAGTTTTCCAAGTCGCCAAATGTTTCCTTGATTGTTTCTATTTGTCCACGCAGGTGCACCAAGGGTACCTTCTGTATTGACTATGTACACATTCAATGTGTTCACTGTGGCTCCGTACATGTGGTAAAACCACTTGACGCATGTGCCATTTGTTGCGGGATATGACAATGTCCAAAGACGAGAGGTTTGGTTGTTGTACCCCGAATATGTTTCGATGCACATATAGGAACCTGTAGGCAAATGATAAAATAAATGTTTTAGTTTAAGAGACATTGTTGTTCTATCTCTTTGTAGTTTATTTAATTATTTCGTTTGTAGTTTTAGAAATATTTTCATTAAGAATTTACAATTTCATTTAGGAAATTTAAATTCATGTCAGCTTTTTAATACCTTGTAATGTTCCGTAGGTGTGGTCATATATAGGGCCAGTAGGCCTTCTTAATAAGTATGTTGATCCAGATCTTCTTCTCCAATCAAAATCATCATGTTTATCTTGTTCAAAGTAACAGATGTGTGGATCTTCGAAATCACATTCGTATTGTGCTAAAACACAAATCCCAAGACAAAATTAATTAACTGATTATGATTGCATTTGTTAAAACAGAATACAGGAAACCAAAGTACAATAATTCGTAACTTTGTTAGGAAAACATCTTATCATAAATTTTCAAGAATTTCAATAATAAAAAAAAAAACACATTCCAAATTTTACTCACATAAAGTCAAACCGGTATCCACAACACATTGTTTCATAATGTTAGTGGTATAAATTACCAAAAACATTTTTGTTTTAAAACTTTAAATTTTACATTCATACTTAATTAGTTTCTTAAAAATTGTATTACTGGTTATTGCAATTTCTTATTTGAACTAACACTCAAATACCTTAAGGATTTACAATTTCAATTACATTTTATTTTTAATTATATTTTACTTTAAATACCTTCTTTTCTGACTACAATAATATTATTATTTTTCCATTTTTTACAGCACATAGCCAAAGATTTTAAGGTCAATGAAACATGTCACTGAATAATGCAAGATTACTTATGTAAACTTAAAATGGTTAGATAATAAATTTCCTTTCTGAATGTTTTGTCTCTATACTATTTTTCGTTTAATAATAATAATAAAAATAATAATATTAATAATAATAATATTAACAATAATAATAGAAGTTTAAACTTTCGATCACAACACAAATTTCCTTACCGTGAAATTTGTTTGTGATCAAAAGTTTAAACTTTTATTACATTCGAACACCAACACAGATGAGCTATTTTTTGAATAATAATAATAATAATAATATTTATAGCGAAAATAAACGAGGTCTCTATGCGCCCGATAATATTGTAGAAAAGAAACAATAAAAAAAGACAAAAAAAAAAATCAATAAACACCTAGAAGCACCCAAACCGAAGTATGGGGTTATACCATCACCTGCAACTGGAGATCTGTGTTTATGTACTGTACTCCAGTTAGCATCAGTTAAGTCTTGATCTTTTCTGAGATCTTTTATAGTAAAATAAATAATAGATGTAGAAGAGATATATACATTATCTCAGTTGCAAACTGAAACTTAGTACTGATGTTGACATTAATTTTTTAATATTCATTCTATTAGCCTACACTTATGCATAATATTTACAATCTTTTCAGAAACTGATCATGTTGTATACATTTTTAACCATATGTTCTGCACATTAGGTTTATTATTATTATATTTAGCTCAATACGTAATGCACATTAATTATCGCTGTAAAAACTTACATATATTGCACGTTGGTCCAACAAAACCAGGCATACACTGACAGTTCTCGATTCCGTAATCCGAGACACAGACTCCGCCATTCAAGCAGTCAATATCGCAAGTTTCTTCAATTAAAAATTGAACATTTTGAGTGACATACTCTGTTCGTATTAAAATAACCTCATCGCTCATCACAATACTAATTGTATAAAATTATTATTGTTATGAAAATCGCATTTGTCTTTATATATATACATCGATTAATATACATTGATTATGTAAGCGATAGATTACTGGAGTTGCTTTTGAGCCAGCTTATAATACTAAGACTTAATTGCTAGTGACTAACCTACAGTATACAATAATTAAACAGGAAATAAAATACAGTGAGATTTATATAAGGTCCAATATATAATTTAAACAATTGTGGCATAGAAAAATAATGTAGGAATATAATAGTAGTTTTATATGTATATGTTTAAATTATATAACGCATGATAAACACAGAAGGCATAGTATACCAAGCAACTGTAACAAGAGAGGACAGTAATAAGCACGAGAAATACATAGGCTTAACTGAAAATCAGTTCAAAACTAGATTTAGAAATCATGAATTCTCTTCGAAATGTAAATAAGAGAATCAGCACAGAGTTAAGTAAATATATCTGGACCCTTAAGGGATCTAACGTAGAATTTACTGTTAAGTGGAGAATTATGAAACGCTGTAAGCCATATTCAAACACGACTAAGCGCTGCAATCTTTGTTTTATATGAAAAGTATGTTATTATGTCATCCAGAACTATGCTCACTCAATAGCAAGAATGAGTTAGTGTCAACTTGTCGTCAAGGAAAGAAATATTTAATGAGCAACAGATATGCAACAGTGAACAATAGGCCTCTATAACATAACAGTCCGACTCATTGATTAGCCATTTAAATTATAATCCCTGGATCGCATCAATAAACAATAGCCTTTGTAACACAGTAATTTAATTCGACTTCCTGATTAGCCATTTAAAAGTTATAAACCAGGGGATATTGTGTCATTCATGTTTTATAATTCGCCTGATGATTTACTACTAGACAGTTCAACGCCTAAGTAGGGTATAGACTCCCAAATGTTAAGTGCAATTATTCAAAAACGATATTGGTTTTGCCAAGTTTTAGGGTGAGTAATTAGAGAACAAAATGAATCCGACATACAGTATTAACATATTTTATCTCCGCCGTAACTTTCCAAAGTAATGTTAAACATGTCGTCTAAATTTTTCTAATCAATTTTGAGTAAATAATAATATCTGCTTTGTCTTCAGAGATTCTGGTGTGCTTTCATGCGTACTAGATATTGTCTGTTAGCAATATTTGTGATAGATATTAAATTAGAGTTCCACAAATTTAAAAGAGATGGACTTTTTGGTTTATGCTGGATGGGTTTAAATCATTCAGTGACAGAAATGGTGTTTTTCCATTTGTTTATTTGTGTTTTTGTGAGCCGGTCATGGTTTATTCGGTCTTGCCTATGATTTTTGATGTGTTTAAGAGTCTACAGTTTGGTTTATGAAGAAAGTTTTCGTTATGGTCTTTGAATGTTATGAAAGCTTTCGTCATCAATGCAGGTTTCTAATTGGTTCTAATTTCAAGCTTTGTAACAATTGATTTGGTTGCGTTGTTAATTTTGTGGGTGCTGCCTTCTTTTCTCTTCTTTTATGATATGACATAGTGATGTTTTTGTGTATGAGTTTATCACACTACACCTAGTTACTTTTTAAAAGTTTGTTGTTTATCTGCAATATTGGATGAGTTCACATGCTTTGCTGGTGATATTTATGATCTTTGAGTGTGAGGAAAGCATTTTTTACAGCAATGTTTCCCCTTGATTTTTAAGTTGAGACTATAAGCTTTCCTAGCTTTTCTACAGCTGCACTCTGTGTGAGCGTTTCAGTCATTTGTAAGAAAGTCCGTGGGGGATATATATTAAAATTACTTATTTAAGTTACCTCTTTATTTTTCACAGACTGTTATTATAGGGCGTAGGTGGTGAAAGCAGAGACGAAAAGGCTAGTGGCAAAAATAATATTTATTAAAGTGTATTTTACCGTTTCTCAAACATGCCCCATCGATGATCCTGAAGTCATCTAAAGCAATATCTCCTGTATAACTACTTCCTGTAATTCCTTCAAACACTATCCGGAAGGAAGTCTTTGTTTCAACTGACAGTTTTCCAAGTCGCCAAATGTTTCCTTGATTGTTTCTATTTGTCCACGCAGGTGCACCAACGGTACCTTCTGTATTGACTATGTACACATTCAATGTGTTCACTGTGGCCCCGTACATGTGGTAAAACCACTTGACGCATGTGCCATTTGTTGCGGGATATGACAATGTCCAAAGACGAGCGGTTTGGTTGTATCGCTGATATGAAGTTTCGATGTACATGTAGGAACCTGTAGGCAAATGATTACATAAATGTTTTAGTTTAAGAGATATTGTTGTTCTATCTCTTTGTAGTTTATTTTATTTATTTCGTTTGTAGTTTTAGAAATATTTTCATGAAGAATTTACACTTTCATATAGGAAATTTAAATTCATTTCAGCTTTTTAATACCTTGTAATGTTCCGTAGGTGTGGTCATACGCAGGGCCAGTACCAGATGTGAGTGTTAAGCCAGATGTTCTTATCCAATCAAAATCATCATATTCATCTTGTACAAAGTAACAGATGTGTGGATCCTCGAAATCACATTGGTTTTGTGCTGAAACAAAAATTCCAAGATAAAAATTAATTAACTGATTTGAAATTGCATTGGCTAAAACAGTTACTGGAAACCAATGTACAATAATTCCTAACTTTGTTAGGAAAACATCCTATCATAAATTTTCAAGAATTTCAATAAGAAAAAAAAAACACATTTCAAATTTTACTCACATAAAGTCAAACCGGTATCCACAACACATTGTTTTATAATGTTAATGGTATATATTACCAAAAAAATTTTTGTTTTGAAACTTTAAATTTTACATTACTTAATTAGCTTCTTAAAAACTGTATTACTGGTTATTGCAATTTCTTGTTTAAACTAAAGACAACACTTAAATACCTTAAGGATTTACAATTTCAGTTACATTATATTTTTAATTCCATTCTACTTGAAATACCTTCTTTTCTGACTACAATAATCATATTATTTTTACATTTTTTACAGCACATAGCTAAAGGTTTAAAGGTCAATGAACCATGTCATTGAATAATGCAATCTTTACTTATGTAAAGTTTAAATGG
>NW_022725849.1:35963-52823 GCF_011630105.1 Anneissia japonica
TTTCACAGAATTGTTGTTTTTCAGTATTTTGCCTTTTAATCTATATATATATATATATATATATATATATATATATATCAAACCATTCAGCAGATTTTACAAGTGATTATACAAAGCGCTGCCATCATTATTTCCCTGGTTACTGGTTACTGGATACTGAATTGGCAGATCCACCCATTATGCCACTTTTTCTGCTCCCTAGAGAGTATCCCTGTTCATTGCTGCTTGAACACACACGACTCATACATTTCAGGGGCCCCACTTATAAGCAGGCGTGTAACAGGGGTCTTGGGTGATAACCCCCCCCCACCCACCATAGAGAAAACAATACGACATAGGGCTTATTTTATTATTAATATAGGCCACACACGTGTGTTTGAAACTAAATATAAGCATTTTCATCGTGGTTAGTACGGTATTTATTACAATCATAGGCCTATTCTTTCACCATCATTACACATTGAGGCCCTTCTTTTAGGTAAAACGATCTATCTTAAATTTTCTTTCTCAAGTTTGGGAATATTATTTTTTTAAATAACTTAGAAGGCAAAGGAGGGCAAGCACAAGCTTTAACCATAACAAATGCGCGCGAAGCGCGCGAAAATTTTTGTTGTTTTTAATTCTAATTTCGTCGGAATTATCAAAACTCCCTAAATATGCAATTTTTAGAGGAAATTGGCCTACCTCAACAAGAAATGCTCTTATGTTATATATGGCCACACTCGTTTTTTTAAACAGAATATAAGCATTTTCCTTATGGCTTTATTTATTACAAACACATTCTTTCAAAATAATTACACATTGAGGCCCTTCTTTTAGGTAAAATGATCTATCTTAAATTTTCTTTCTCAAGTTTGGGACTATGTGTTATAACTTAGAAGGCAAAGGAGAACAAGCACAAGCTTTAACATTAAAATATGCGCGCGAAACGCGCGAAAAAATTTTGTTTTTTAAATTCTAATTTCGTCGGAATTGATCAAAACTCCCTAAAATGTGCAATTTTTAGAGGAAATTGGCCTACCTCAACAAGAAATGCTCTTATGTTATATATGGCCACACTTGTTTTTTTTAAACTGAATATAAGCATTTTCCTTATAGCTTTATTTATTACAAACATATTCTTTCAACATCATTACAGATTGAGGCCCTTCTTTTATGTAAAACGATCTATCTTAAATTTTTTTTCTTGAGTTTGGGACTATGTGTTATAAGTTAGAAGGCAAAGGAGAGCAAGCACGAGCTTTAACATTAAAAAATGCGCGCGAAAAATTATTTTGTTCTATGTTTTTTAAATTATAATTTCGTTGGAATTGATCAAAACTCCCTAAAATGTGCTTTCCCATCCTTCTCCTCCTTCTTCCCTCCTTTTTTTGCATTTCCGATCATACAAAAATCTCCATACATTATATATTTTTGGCCAAAAAGTGGGGGGGGGGCCCGGGCCCCCCCGGCTCCCCCGCTTCCGCTGGCCATGCATTTATATGCCATACCATCCTACAAGGTACCCATTTACTACTAGAAAGTTCAACGCCGAAGTAGTGTATAAACTCCGAAATGTTAAGAGCAATTATTCAAAAACAGATATTGGTTTTGCCAAATTTTAGGGTAAGTAATTTAAGAGAACGAAGGATCCAACCTATTAACATATTATATCCCCGCCGTAAACTTCCCACAGTAATGTTAAACATGTCGTCCGAATTTTTCTTAGTCCATGTTGAGTAAATAATATCTGCTTTGTCTTCAGAGATTCCGGTGTGCTTTTGTGCGTACGAGATATCGTCTGTTACCAATTTGTGATAGATAATTAGAGTTCAACAATGTTAAAAGATATGGACTTCTTGGTTTGTGCTGGATGGGTTTAAATCATCTGTGACAGAAATGGTGTTTTTCCATTTCTTTATTTGTGTTTTTGTGAGCCGGTCATGGTTTATCCGTTGGCGAATGGTGTTGCCTATGATTTTTGATGGGTTTAAGAGTCTACAGTTGTAAAAATTTTTCGTTATAGTTGTATAGTTTTCTTCATCAATGGTTTCTATTTGGTTCCAATTTCAAGCTTTGTAGCAATTGATTTAGTTGCATTGTTAATTTTGTGGGTGCTGCCTTATTTTCTCTTCTTTTATGATATGACGTAGTGATATTTTCGTGTATGAGTTCATCACATTACAGCTAGTTACTTTTTAGAAGTTTGTTGTTTATCAGCAGTGTTGGATGAGTTCATTTGCTTTGTTGGTGATATTTATGATCTTTGAACGTGAGGAAAGGCTTTTTAATGTTTTCCCATGATTTTGAAGTTGAGACTATAAGCTTTCCTAGCTTTTCTACCTACAACTCCACTCTGTGTGAGCATTTCAGTCATTTGTAAGAAAGTCTGTGGGGGATATATATTAAAATTACTTATTTAAGTTACCCCCTTATTTTTCACAGACTGTTATTATAGGGCGTAGATGGTGAGAGCATGAGACAAAAGGGCTAGTGGAAAAAATGATAGTTATAAAAGTGTGTTTTACCGTTTCTCAAACATGCCCCATCGATGATCCTGACGTCGTCTAAAGCAATATCTCCTGTAGTTCTACTTCCTACAATTCCTTCAAACATTATCTGGAAGGCACTCTTTGTTTCAACTGACAGTTTTCCAAGTCGCCAAATGTTTCCTTGATTGTTTCTATTTGTCCACGCAGGTGCACCAACGGTACCTTCCTTATTGACTAGGTACACATTCAATGTGTTCACTGTAGCCCCGTACATGTGGTAAAACCACTTGACGCATGTGCCATTTGTTGCAGGATATGACAGTGTCCAAAGACGAGCGGTTTGGTAGTTGTATTGCGGATATGAAGTTTCGATGTACATGTAGGAACCTGTAGGCAAAGGATAAAACAAATATTTTGGTTTAAGAGATATTGTTGTTCTATCTCTTTGTAGTTTATTTTACTTATTTCGTTTGTAGTTTTAGAAATATTTTCATTAAGAATTTACAATTTCATTTAGGAAATTTAAATTCATGTCAGCTTTTTAATACCTTGTAATGTTCCGTAGGTGTGGTCATAAGCAGGGCCAGTAGCAGATGTGCGTGTTGAGCCAGATGTTCTTATCCAATCAAAATCATCATATTCATCTTGTACAAAGTAACAGATGTGTGGATCCTCGAAACCACATTGGTTTTGTGCTGAAAAAAAAAATTCCAAGATAAAATTAATTAACTGATTTGAAATTGCATTGGTTAAAACAGTTACTGGAAACCAATGTACAATAATTCATAACTTTGTTAGAAAAACATCCTATCATAAATTTTCTAGAATTTCATAAAGAAAAAAAAAACACATTTCAAATTTTACTCATAAAGTCAAACCGGTATCCACAACACATTGTTTCATAATGTTAATGGTATATATTACCAAAAACATTTTTGTTTTGAAACTTTAAATTTTACATTACTTAATTAGCTTCTTAAAAATTGTATTACTGGTTATTGCAATTTCTCGTTTGAACTAAAGACAACACTTAAATACCTCAAGGATTTACAATTTCAATTACATTATATTTTTAATTCCATTTTACTTTAAATACCTTCTTTTCTGACTACAATAATATTATTATTTTTCCATTTTTTACAGCACATAGCTAAAGGTTTTAAGGTCAATGAACCATGTCATTGAATAATGCAAGATTACTTATGTAAAGTTTAAATGGTTAGATAATAAATTTCCTTTTGAATGTTGTCTCTATACTGTATTCTTCTTTTAATAATAATAATAATAACAATAATAATAATAATAATAATAATAATAATAATAATGTAATAAAAGTTTAAACTTTTGATCACAACACAAGTTTCCTTACCGTGAGGTTTGTCTGTGTTGTGATCAAAAGTTTGAACTTTAATAATAATAATAATAATAATAATAATAATAATAGTAATAATAATAATAACATTTATAGCGCAAATAAACAAGGTCTCTATGTGCCCAACAATATTGTAAATAAGAAACTGTACTCCAGTTAGCATCAGTTAAGTCTTGATATTTTCTGAGATCATTAGTAAAATAAATAATAGATGAAGAAGAGATATACATTATCTCAGTTGCTAACTGAAACTTAGAACTGGTGTTGACATTAATTTTTTAATATTCATTCTATTAGCCTACATTTATGCATAATATTTACAATCTTTTCAGGAACTGATCATGTTGTATACAATTTTAACCATGTTCTGCACATTAGGTTTATTATTATATTTAGCTCAATACATAATGCACATTATTTATCACTGTAAAAACTTACATATATTGCAAGTTTGTCCAACAAAACCAGGCATACACTGACAGTTCTCGATTCCGTAATCCGAGACACAGACTCCGCCATTCAAGCAGTCAATATCGCAAGTTTCTTCAATTAGAAATTAAACATTAATTTGTGACATACTCTGTTCATATTAAAATAACCTCATCGCTCATCACAATACTAATTGTATAAAATTATTATTGTTATGAAAATCGCATTTGTCTTTATATATACATTGATTGATATACATTGATTATGTAAGAGATAGATTATTGTCGGTGTTTTTGAGCCAGCTTAATACTAAGACTTTTGAAAATTGATGTAGGAATATAACAGTAGTTCTATACGTATATGTTTAAATTATATAACGCATGATATGATGACTATTTAAATACAGTTTAGAGATCAAGGAACATAATATAATGTACATACATAGAAATAATATATATTTATATGGCATATACCTGATATACCATGCCTATACCAACTATAGAAGAAGTTACAACACTCAAACCATGAAGCAGCCAAACGCTTAAAACATCATAAAAATGAAGGATGAGAAGTGCATTAAAGATTTCGAGGAAGCATTCAATCAAAAGTATGAACTAGAATTGATCAATGAAAATACATAACAGATGTGGTACCATCTGAGAGCAGTGATGTATAATTTAGCACTAGAAAGAACAATGGTTTCAAACCTATTCACCTCAGCTCGAACCTTTGATCAATGCAAAGAGGCATGCCTATACCAACTATAACAGGCCTGCAACTCGCCAGAACCTTCACCTGTAAAGAGCTTCTCGGCATTATGCTAACTTATATTGGACAAACATATGTGAAAGAATAAAGATAGCTGCTTATAACGGAGATGCAAGGAACATGTATGAGGGTATTCGAAAAGCGCTTGGACCAAGGATAGTGAAAGTATCACCATTGAAAGCCTCCGATGGATCCATGCTGATAGACAAGTTCAGTCAACTGGAAAGATTGGAAGAACACTACATGGACATTTATTCCAGGGATGCTCCAATCGACAAGAGTGCTTTAGATGAAATACCTCGCCTCGAACAAATGCATCATCTTGACTCAGAGCCTGATATTGAAGAACTCAGCAGGGCTATAGACTCCTTGTCTAACAACCAGCACCAGGGACAGATGGTATACTGTACCATCGGAACTATTGAAAGCTGCTAAAAATGCTCTGATACTACCTGTATTCAATCTACTAATACAGTGCTGGAGGACAGGAGACATTCCACAAGATATGAGAGATGCTCTTATTGTTAATATCTGTAAGAACAAAGGTGATCGATCAGACTGTAACAATTACAGAGGAATCTCACTCTTGAATATAACTGGAAAAGCAATCACAAAGGTCATAGCACAACGATTACAACATGTTGCTAAGCGCATATGCCCAGAATCCCAGTGCGGTTTTCGTGCGAAAAGATCCACTAATGACATGATATTTTCCTTGAGACAACTATAGGAGAAGTGTAGAGAACAAAGAAAACTTCTATATATTGCCTTTGTGGATCTTACAAAGGCCTTTGATATGGTGAATAGGGAAGACCTCTGGATGATTCTTGAAAAAATTGGTTGTCCTCCCAAGCTCCTTCGGTTAATTATAGGCTTTCATAGTATATGCATGGAATATAAAATCAGAACAAAATGTATCCAAGGGTTTTAACATCAGAAGCGGATGCAAGCAGGGAGACGTTCTTGCTCCTATGTTATTTGGAATGTACTTTGCTGTGATTTTACAGTATGCATTCAAAGAAGTGAGGGAGGCTGGGTTCACGCTAACCGATCGCCAAGTTGCCATGGGCGAAAACAATTTTGAATTGGCGAAACAAAAAACAACTACTTTAGCCATTTTGGCGAAAGCTTAAAAATAATAAAAATGTTTTTTAAATACTTGCTGAAAAACAATATATACAAGTAGCATTGTGAGACGTAGTGTTTCCTTCAAGGTATCAGAAGGAAGTCCTCTCTCTAGATTGGTTGAAAGATATCACCTTATTCTAATCATTTGACTATTACATCATTTTGGGGAGTTTCTATTGGTCAGATAATATAACAACTTTGGGGGTAGAACTTAACTTATATTTAGTAACGAGCTGTCTCTCAATCAAGCTTATTTTATAAATCAAATGTAAGGAGTTGACCACTTGGGCTTTTTGTCATGAATTGGCTATGGTCCTTCATATAGACTTCATATAATAGGGAGACGTTTAACAGATGCCCACTGTTAGTGAGGTAATGGGGTAGTGAGGTAAAAGTTCAGTCCAATGGTTTTATTGATTTGGCCTATATTCGTAAGTTATCTTATTAAAGTGGGCAGCGTAACAATCAGTGGCTGGATGGTAATGACTACAGTACCGACACAAAATAATACTGCATTTTTACCTGCGCGCAGGCTTCGTAGATACATCGTAGCCTGATATAAACAATCTAAGCAAGGCCGGCTACACGAAGCGAACCTACGAAGCAAAAGCATGTTGTTTATTTGTATGTGCAGACAGACTGCTGTAGCTTACTGGAATAAACAATGTATTGCTTGATAATTTTTTAATGACAAGCACAAGTTTAGACCGAAAATAATAATAAGAAAAACGTACAATTGAGTCTCCTCTTCGTCTCGCTGTCCACGAGTCGACAGGAACTTGTTTGTACTGCTGTATTATTTTTTTTTATTAATTAGCCTGGCCTAGACTAGCCTATTTTTTTATTTACAATTATTTTACCTCTTTAAAGCCCTATTCCCGGCAAAATTTCACTAAAAACTGACCTTTTTTTTTTAGAAAATATGCATTTGCATTACTCCAATTGTTAAATTATTATAAATCATGGAAAAATATTGGCATGAATTTTAGTTTTACGCAAAAGAATAAAAAAATGAGAAATACAGACTATTTCTCATAAAATATTACCATTTTCTCGACGAATTCATTGTTACTAGGCAAATTCAGAGGTTGTAGATCGCATCCACTGGAATACTCTCGCTTTTATGCATACTTTATACAGTCAATAAAGTGCGCCCTCTCTAATGAGATTAGTTTTTATCATAGAGATATAATAAGAATACTAGAGCGCTAACAGTGTGTGTGTACCATCCAAGATGGCTGCCATAGATTCAGCCAATCAAATTTTGCCTGAGCACCATCATTTTCAATGGCGCCCTCAATTTACACAGAAAGTTCAGTACAGCTAGTTACCCGTATGTTTGAAACTCGAGCGTTGCGGTGTATGGGTGTAATGTACACGATTTTAATTTTTTTAAATATTTGAAGATGCTCTACTTGCCTCTATTTGGCTACGACAGTTTAATAATTTGTCATTGTCAATACTACAGTAATTATCAATAATGAAATAATATTCAGTGAGAGGGCTTATTTATGGTAATAATATGTATACTAAGCCTGAAGGTGGCGCTTTCCTACGGCAGCCATCTTGGATGGTACACATAGACAACTCTGCATTGCTCCGCCATCTTGTCAGCACTAGTTGTTTAATAGCTCTATGGTTTTTGTACTTCACATCTCGCACAATGCGGTTGTTCGATTTAATAGGCTGAGATATGTTTGTTTAAGTGTCAAAATCTCATTTAGAATCAGTTTCTTAACAAATTTGAAATAATTCATATGAAATATTATATTTCACAAGTGTCAATACTAGCAACGGAAAATATCATGTCGGCCGTTTTTATGTGTGATAACAGAACTAAATCGAGGTAAGGCTAGGCCCAGCCTAGCAGCGTTGGATAGGCTAATGTTTTCGGCGCCTACGATATTTCTTCTCACGACCTATCGCAAAATCAAACATGAAAAAAACATTTATTTTTTGTGTGGAACACAAAAAAAATAAAATTTCATTCTTACTTTACATTTTTTTCATTCTTAGGAATGTCTAAATTCAGTTAAGCTAGCAATTCCATATTATATTTATAAATCTTTATAAAAGTATACAAAAATGGGGCTTTATCTGTTAAAAAAGATGCCCTCAATGACAATACACACACATGAAAAGGTTGTTCATCAAATAATACTTTGTAGCCTTGATTTAGTACGATAAATAATAAATATAGACACATATATATCAACACCAAAAATCCAGCATCGGACAGAGTGCGCACCAATCAGAACACAGTAAAGTGTGTTAAAGGTTAACCTCGTGGCAAATGTTGAAAAGCTGTGAGCGACAGTGAGTAAAAGACGAAGAAAATGCGGTCTAGCATGACTAGCCTTACTTCGGCAAAGTAGTGATTTCTGTAGTTCATTAGTATTGGATCGCTTAGCAGGTTCTGCTTCAAATTATGGTAAACAATAAACAACGTGATCTTTAAGTAGAAATTGTAATAATTTGTACATGATTTGTCATCAGTATTATTATTTAAAAGAAGAAAGTTCCTACTACCAGAACAATATCAGATAAAAATTCCCCGAATTGGAAAGTTAACCAGTATAAATTACTGTCTGCTGTCCTCCTCTATGGGAAAATGTAGGCCGTAGGCCTAAATGAAATCGAAATTCGAACATACTGACGGCCCACTAGGTTACCTGGCTATCGAACTAAACACAGTTTTAAAACATGATCGATTTAATAATAAGGTAGGAAATAACAAAACAATAAGTTCTAACATTGTAAATTGCAACATTGTTCACGTGCTGAAAGCTGGTAAACTACAGTATATTTCAATATTGTTTACGCATTGTTTATCAGCCCGACGATCCAGCCTACAAAGTTTGCAAAGCTAATTAAAATAACAATGACCTTCGTAGTGGTTCGTAGCTATGTTCAAAACATAACCTATGAGCAGATTATGAAAGGTTACGCGCATATACGAAGCAGTACTGTAATTCCTGTCTGTACTGTAATTTCTATGTTCACGACGGTCGGCTAGCTGTTAGCGTGACCCAAGTGCACACACAACAGCAGAACTAAAGCAGCCGACTGTCGGGTAAATAATGGCTTTCGAGCTTGGGGGTTTTTCCTTGAATGCTTGAATGATTTCAATGTCAATGTCCAGGCCGCGATTTTTTTTTTTCCGTACGAAACATTTGCATGAAACTTCACTAAGGCCATTTAAGTGCATGAGAAGTGGCTAAAACAATTTTTAACATTTTAGCCAATTTTGGCTAAACAAATATTCAATTGGCTAATTCTTTTTTTTTAGCTTTAGCCCATTGGCTATTAAAACAAAAATGAAAGTTAGAGTGAACCCAGGGAGGGTATTTACCTGCACACACGTTTAACAGGAAAACTCTTCAACCTTTCAAGATTGAAGACTGAAACCAAAATTTCTACAGTCCTTGTTAGAGAACTTGTCTCACACTCCAATAGTGGACTGCAACAACTGATCACTTGCTTCAATAACGCATGTGGAAAATTCTCCTTGATCGTCAACTTCAACACGTATAGGGAAGGCTGCGACAACATTTGGTAGACTGACTGAATGTGCCTGGACTAACAACAAATTAACCTTAGCCACAAGAATAACCATACATCAAGCATATGTGCAAAGTGTAGTACTCTAAGGAAGTGAGACATGGAACTTATATTCCAGTCAAGAGAAGAAACTAAACAACTTCCACTTCAGGTGTTTACAGTACGTCGAATCCTGAAACTGAAATGGCAAGACAAGGCCACAAATGCAGAAGTTTTGAGAAGAACAAAGTCCCAAAGTATGTTTGCAATCATCAAACAGAAAAGATTGACATGGCTTGGACATGTACAGTACATCTCTTGCCCGATAGACGGTTACCAAAAGACATCATGTATGGTGAACTGACTTCAGGCACAAGATCTTTAGGACGACCCAAGCTACGTTTCAAAGACATATGCAAGCAGGACCTCGACACCTTCAACATAGATCCTACTACATGGGAAGTATTAGCAGAGAACCGAGGAACATGGAGAAGAAAATTACATGAAGGTGCTAAATTCTAAAAAGAAGAAGCGAAAAGAGAAAAAAATCTTTAACTAACGACCAAGTTTATGATGATTATCTGTGTGAGAAGTGCCAAAGGAGATGTAAATCTAGAATAGGTCTAATCAGTCAAGAAAGGAAATGTCTCAAGACAAATTAAATAAATAATCTATACATTAAAGGAAAATAAACATTATGAATAAATTAATATTAATTATTAATTATAAAGAGTAAAACAATGCTTCAAACATACACAAAACACATACAGCATTCATTGTGTCTGATGTGGATGCATCTTTGCCATTGTTTGTCACAGATAAAAGGTGCCATAATATAAATATATAATTAGATACTCTGCTCTTATACACATCTAGATTTTTTCTGCTCCCTAGAGTGTATCCCTGTTCATTGCTGCTTGAACGCGCACGACTCATACATTTATATGCCATACCATACTACAAGGTACCCATTTACTACTAGAAAGTTCAACGCCGAAGTAGTGTATAAACTCCGAAAAGTTAAGAGCAATTATTCAAAAACAGATATTGGTTTTGCCAAGTTTTAGGGTAAGTAATTTAAGAGAACAAAGGATCCAACATATTAACATATTTTATCCTCGCCGTAACTTCCCACAGTAATGTTAAACATGTCGTCTGAATTTTTCTTAGTCCATGTTGTGAGTAAATAATATCTGCTTTGTCTTCAGAGATTCCAGTGTGCTTTTGTGCGTACAAGATATCGTCTGTTAACAATATTTGTGATAGATAAATAGAGTTCCACAATGTTAAATGATATGGACTTCTTGGTTTGTGCTGGATGGGTTTAAATCATTCTGTGACAGAAATGGTGTTTTTTCTATTTCTTTATTTGTGTTTTTGTGAGCCGGTCATGGTTTATTCGGTGGAGAATGGTCTTGCTTATGATTTTTGATGGGTTTAAGAGTCTACAGTTGTAAAAAGTTTTCGTTACAGTATTTGAATGTTAATGTTATGAAAGTTTTCTTCATCAATGGTTTCTATTTGGTTCCAATTTCAAGCTTTGTAGCAATTTGATTTAGTTGCATTGTTAATTTTGTGGGTGCTGCCTTCTTTTCTCTTCTTGTATGATATGACATAGTGATGTTTTCGTGTATGAGTTTATTACATTACAGCTAGTTACTTTTTAGAAGTTTGTTGTTTATCAGCAGTGTTGGATGAGTTCATTTGCTTTGCTGGTGATATTTATGATCTTTGAACGTGAGGAAAGGCTTTTTACGTTTCCCATGATTTTGAAGTTGAGACTATAAGCTTTCCTAGCTTTTCTACCTACAGCTTCACTCTGTGTGAGCATTTCAGTCATTTGTAAGAAAGTCTGTGGGGGATATATATTAAAATTACTTATTTAAGTTACCCCCTTATTTTTCACAGACTGTTATTATAGGGCGTAGGTGGTGAAAGCAGAGACAAAAGGGCTAGTAGTCCAGTCCGAAATGTAGCAATATCAGAGGTTGCATTTTTTTTTGCTATATTTTTTAAAAATTGGATATGATGTAGAGTAGACATTGATAAATCAAAAAAGTATGTGCAACATTTTTTTTTATACGTAAGGGGGGATGCCAGCAGTTTAAAAATGGTCGCCATTTTTTCCTAAAATTGTCACTAATACTGTAAGTTACACAAATCAATTGTGATGTTGGTAGTCTATGAGTGAGATACTTACCTGGATAACCGACTAATTGCCATTGTTCCCAAAACGGAACACCCCTTCGAAAAAAATGGAACAGTCTGACCCAAGGCGCCACGTGCGAACCGTCTCCCTAACAAACGTCCTCATTGCCTAAAGATCGACACGATCACGGCGAGGGTAGGAAGGGAGGGAAGGTTATCCAGGTAAGTATCTCACTCATAGACTACCAACATCACGATTGATTTGTGTAGTCTATTTCGTGAATAATACCTGGATAACCGACTAATTGCCAGATTAGCAGCGTAAACAGGAGGCGGGCGTTATCAGAAACCAGAAGACTTACCTACAGAGACGGCTTCAACACAGCAGACACAAACAAATGCAAATCCATGCTGCGCAACAGACGCGTGCGATGAATGTAAAACCGCAGAGCTCGCACAGGGCACCAAACCCTGTCCTCCCACACTGAAGAGTGCGAGGAAATGGTGGGAATGAAGACAGACGGAGGGGAATGCGCCAAAGTCTGTGTCTTCGCTTGGAAATTAGCTCTGAAAATAAGATGAACACCGTCCCGCTCGAATCGAATATGGCCCGGTTCCAAGGAAAGAGCGCAAATCTCACCACGACGATTACACGAAGCAACGGCCGCTAAAAAGGCCGTTTTAAAAGACAGATTAAGCAAGGAAGCCGAGCCAAGGGGCTCATAAGAACCCTTGAGCAATTCAAGCACAATATTAATATCCCAGCGAGGAGGTAAAACGCGCGTCGGGGGTCGACTATTGAACATACCTCGTAATAACTGCGATATCACGCTATAGGAAGAAATGTTTGATCCATCTGGGAACGTCGGTAAAATAGTGCCTAGCGCAGACCGGTATCCCGCAATCGTGCGTACCTGGAGACCCGACTCAAACAGATAATGCAAAAAGAGACACACCTGACCTAGAGAGGCTGACATAGGATCCACTTCGTGATCGGTGCACCACCGGAAGAAGTGCTTAAGGCGACTGTTGTAGATCGCGCGAGTCGACTCCAGACGGGACTTGGCGGCGAGGGCGGCAGGGCCATCTGGAATGCCTGAACCTCGGAGATTATCCCGGATAAGGGCCAAACAGTCAGGTTCAGCGATGTTAAATGGTTCAGGCCGACCCACGACCGGGCCTGTTGAAGAAGGTCAGAACTGGCAACACGCGGGGATGCTCGAAGAGAAGACTCAGCAGAAGTGGGAACCAACCCAGGCGGGCCCACCATGGCGCTATCAGGAGAACCTTGCAATGGTGGCGACGGATGTGCGCCATCACCCTCGGAAGAAGCGACAAGGGCGGGAACACGTACACCCAAAACCCGTCCCATGAGATGGACAGGGCATCCACTGCCCACGCTGTTGGTTCCGGAAACCGGGAGCAAAACGTCGGAAGCTGAGTGTTCGGGCTCGTCGCAAACAGATCTAGGTTGGGACGCTCGAACGTGTTGAAAATATGCTAAACCACGACCGGACACAGCCTCCACTCCGTCGGACGGAGTGGAGGTAACCGACGTCGAGACAGCACATCGGCGAGACATTCAGTCGGCCGGGAATGTGAGCTGCTCGAAGAAGAATGCGATGGCTGAGACACCAAAGCAGGAGCTGCTATGTATGGAAGCATAGCGTTGGTGAATGCGTGCCGCCCTGACGGTTGATGTAGGAGACCACGGTTGAACTGTCGGAATGAACTAGCACAGCTTTCCCCTTTGCCCGATCGACGAAGACCTCCAGAGATCGACGAAGCCTCCAGAGACCGACGAACTGCTAAAAGCTCCAGAACGTTTATGTGACTGGTGGATTCTTCCAGCGACCAGTTCCGCGCGACGCGCTCCGTGAGCGAACAACCGCCAAACCCCGAGGGAGGCGTCGGCCGAAAAGAGAAAAACGGGGAGAGGGTCGGGAAAAGACTTCCCGCCCTGAAGCACGTTCTCCTGAAGCCACCACCGGAGGTGCCTGGCGACAAATGCGTTCAAGGGAATCTGAGCTGACAAGTCCCGAGACGCTGGAGAGAAAAACGCGAGCAGATGCAGAATTGGAGAGGGCGCATGCGAAGCCGGCAATAAGGAAAAAGGTCTACCAAACTCGCGAGAAACCCCAACATCCGCAGCCACGACTCGGGCTGGGGAATGCGGAAGGGAAAGAAGCTGCGTGATTGCTAGCTGACACTTGCGGATGCGACCCGTGGAGGGGAATGCCACTGAATGAACAAGATCGATGTGCGCCCCCAGTTACAGCGGAAGTTGCGTGGGAACCAAACCGATAAAGAACCCTACAGTTTTCGTCATGTCTAAGACAATGCTGAGATGATGCAACAGAGATGCTCGGGAATTTGCGACCACGAGCCAGTCGTCTAGGTACATGAAAATCCTTATTCCTCTTGCGTGGAACAGTGCACCTAGGGATTTTACCACCTGTGTAAACACCTGAGGAGCCGTGGATAGACCGAAGGGAAGAACTTTGAACTGATATGTACAACCGTCCAGACGGAAATGCAGCCATTTGCGATCTTCTGGGAAAATAGGCACGTGAATGTAAGCATCCTTGAGGTCTATAGTAGCGGCCCGGTCCCCGGGCATGAGCCCCTAGAGAATAAGAGCGAGAGTGTCCATGTGGAATTTTTTCGGTCTGATCCATTGGTTCAGCCGCCGCAGATTTAGGACAGGGCGCTATCCGCCTGACGATTTCTCTGTCAGGAAGAGTGTGGAAACGAACCCCTTGTCTTCGGTAGTCGGGAAAACCTCGACTACAGCCCCCTTTCAAAAGAAGGTCGTTCACCCCTGAAAACAGAGCTTCCCTCTTCTCGGGGGAGGCTGGAATGGGCGTGTCCGTACGCAACCGGAGGGGAAGTAAACTCTATCTGGTACCTACGGGATATAGTCTGCAGGATCCAGCTGTCCGGAGACAGCCGTTCCCATTCGTGGGTGAAAAGCTCCAGCCTTCCCCCTACCGGACCGGTCCCTCCTTCTACTGAGGAACCGGGCCCCCCACCATGAACATCAGGAACGAGGCCCACCCCTCCCCCGCCACTGACGCTGTGCCCTGTTGGCTGAGGGGGCAGCCCGGGCGAATTGTCGATTGGTGGCAGGAGCAGGAGCAGGAGGGACAGCGGCTGCGGGCTACGGGAGGGGATGCAACAGAGGCTGTTGCTGCTGGGGCTGATGTGACGGCCTCGCGAACGCCCAGGAACACTGGGAACGGGCCAAACGGCGCGGGAACTTAGCCCTAGTCTGACGCCGCGCTTCCAACTCCCTAGCCCAAGCCTCTTCTTTGGCAGCGAAATGGCCAAAGAAGAGGTCGTCGCCTGGAGCACATTAGCCCTCCGGGCCGCGCTGGCAGCCTGGGCGATGGAACTAAACTGTTCCATGGAACTGAACTGGTCAGAAATACTGTAAGGCCAATGCCCGCCCGAAGGAGGTCAATGGCGTCCGGGACGAGAGTTGGGTTCGCGTCAGCATCAGACAAGAAGGACAAAGCAAACCCCGCCCCATTCACGGCACGTATGCCCTCCCGAGCTGCGCGGTCCACAAAGGCCAAAGCCTCCTCAACCGCGCCATGAGCTTTGTTAGAAAACAAAGCCTTAGAAGTAGAAGAGAGCTTCTAATCCTCCCGCAGTCTGTCCTTGGCAGTGCGAGGAATGGGCGGCGCTTGAATGAACTGCTTGAAATGGTCCTCGGGGACCGGAAAAGCAGCCGTAAGACGCCGCGCCACGGCAACCGGCTTGGATTTCGTTTGCGAATTCAGGCGAAGAATGAGGTCCGGGTGGAATCCCACAACCGGGACAGGGTGGGCGGGACGTGCAGGAGCCGGTGGCCCACAGGCCTGCCCCCAAACCACCCCAGCACGGAGTCTCAAAAGAGACCCCCAAATGGTCAAGGATAGGCGGCATCGCCCGGGCCACGAGCTGAGAGAGATCGGAGCCGAGGACAGTGTCCTCGGATTCCGACTCAAGATGCTCGGACGAGTCGTCCATAGGCGACTCGCCGGCCACACGGAACCCATCCCCAGGGACAGGAGGAGCAAGGGGAACCGGAGGATCCGGCACAGCCGAAGCGGCCCGCATTCTGGCGAAAACCTCCCGAGCCACCGGCCCACCTGCTCCGAAATCAACGAAACCAGCGCAGGGTCCAGCGGAGGGGAAGGACCCGCCGAACGCGAAGCCGACGGACCCTCGAGCGGTGGTGGAGAGTAATCCGGCGACGCTACAACCCCCGACGCAGCCGGCAGCGAACTCTGAGATCGAGTGGCAGCCTGAGCTGCCCAATCCAGACCCGCTGCAAACTTAGTCGGGGGCCAGCGCGCACAAATCTTGCAAGGCTCAGCCTTGCTGCACGAGCAACACAACGGGCAATCCGAGTGCCGGTCGAGCTTAACACTCGGTTTGGGGCCCCCACACTCCGAGCATAAAGACTTGCGAGCGGACATGGAAACCGATCGACACTACAATAAAAAGGATATCTTGTCAACCACTAGTTGAAAATAAATCCAAGGCAAAAATAAATCCAAGGAGAACAGAATTGCTTGAAAAGTCCTGCTAGTTTTCAAAAGCTAGATGATCCGACTTCGAACAACGTCGAAAAGGGAATGAGGACGTTTGTTAGGGAGACGATTCGCACATGGCGCCTTGGGTCAGACTGTTCCTTTTTTTTTTTCGAAGAGGTGTTCCGTTTTGGGAACAATGGCAATTAGTTGGTTATCCAGGTAAGTATTCACGAAATAGACTTATATCATTAAAATGCAGTATTCAATTGGAAATTCACTCATAACAATGACAACAATAGTTAACTAAATATTGTACACATTTTTGAGCTAATAGTAATACAATTTAAAATGGCTGCCATTTTCCATTATTTTAGCTTTTTAGCATACATATTAATACAATAATAACCGATCTGTACTGTAAAACGAAAACGTGTGATAGAGCTAGTTATATACAATTGCCATATGCTGTTAATGGTTATTA
>NW_022725850.1:0-622 GCF_011630105.1 Anneissia japonica
TGTGCTATGAATGACTGAATAAAAAATACGTTTTTCTAGCTAGCGCTTTATTACAAAATTATAACCTTTGTTTGTTACGCGCGCACACACTGTCACATGTATAAAACGCGCGAACACTCTTCCTATCCATTTTTAATACACATGAACTATTTATTTATGATGGAAGAATAAGGATTTATGATACCGTACGTACAGTACCTACACCTAAAAAAAACAGAACATCGGATTTTTCCATTCCAAAGTGAGTAACGACAAAAGAGACAATTGTGAAGGTTTACGACTTTAAATTTATTGTGATGTTTCTATGCACGTTGAGACCAAGTCGGCTATGCTAGCCTATGTAGGGCCTAGGCATGTCTAAAATATATTACATAGGCCTAGGCCTACAACTAAATGTTATAAGCATGGAGGAATTAGTTTTATAACACGTTACAAAGCAACGATAATTCAACAAACAACACATACATGAATGTAGGTACTGTTGTAGTCGTAGTTAGGCCTAACAGTACTGTATTTATAATTCATTGAGAATTCACCTCGTTTACTGTACCTTTTTTATTTACTCGCGAAAGGCCACCTTATAAGTTATTATTAAGTGTGTTCTGTTTTTTTTTTTTTTTTT
>NW_022725851.1:0-792 GCF_011630105.1 Anneissia japonica
TAAAGGGGTTTTCTAGATTAGCCAAGTCTAACCTAGGCACCCTGGTTGAACCCTCTAGGGCTGAAGCATTCTATTCCTTCTACTTATAAATTTATCTTCATTTTCAATGTATATTTATGTAATTTATGGATCTTATATTGACCACAATGAAACCAATGCCATTACATTAACAAGCCACTCAGAATTTGAAATAAATAACTTAATATGTCACAATATTGAATGTTGTGGAATTTATGTATTTGATAGCATCATTAAAAAATGTGTAACTTACGTAAACCTGGCCTTGGAGGATCAACTATAGCAATGATATCCGTACAATGATCTAAACCATTTGTAAGTTTTGGCATCACATCTTCAGCTTTACCACAATGGAATTCAATGTTGTCAATACCTGAAAATAAAAAACAAATTCTAAATATAATATCAAAGGTTATACTGTATATGGTTTGCATACATATTCAAACAAAGATTTCAGTGCAGTTTACTTCTTTAATATATTTACAACAGTTTACAGATGTATATTTGAAGTTAGTCATATGACTCTGTTGCTCACCGTTCAGCTTGGCATTCTCTCTTGCATCATGGGTAGCTTGTTCATTCATCTCAACACCAATTACTCTATGAACACTCTAAAAACAAAATAAAAAACAGACTAACAGACTAATTTTTATAAGCATGTAATACATGTCTTTGATGAATTAGATGATTGGATTTTCAATCAATCAACGCACTACTCAAAAATGATTCCTCCTGGCACAACTCAAAATTGAACCCCAAAAACATACATCCTGA
>NW_022725852.1:0-12880 GCF_011630105.1 Anneissia japonica
TTTGTGTTTGTGATTCATATTATAGAAATGTTATTTTAAGTATTCAAATAACTCTCCCTTCACCCCTTTTTAAATATGTTCTAAAATATTCATTACCTTTCTTGTTTTGAGTCGGCATTTTATTTTGTGTAAAATGACTCTGGCTGGAGTTAACAATACCACTTTTTAAAAATTGTTTAAAGTTTATTTAACAACAGTTAAAAAAAAAATCAACGTATAACACTGGCTTTGGTGTTAAATCCAAAAATTGGTGTTGATTTCACACCTGCAGGTGTTGCATAAGTAACACCGATTATGGTGTTAAAATAACTTAACACCACTTGGTGTTGCAGGATATAGATACCAAAAAAGAATCAAATTTAACACCCTGGTTTTTGCAGGGTATGCTCCTCCTCTCTTAGACACCCCTGGGGTGGATGCAGGATTTGGCTTAGGGGGATCGTGAGGGCCCACCACACTGCCCCCACCATGGTTGGGGCTGAGGGAATAGACAATTTTGAGAATAGGGACCTCTCAGACGTTGATCCAGAGTTTTAGCTCGGTTTCCAAGTATCGCTCACCCTATCGCCTACAGTCGTGTCAGTTGTGGTTCACAGACGAATCGGGGTGCCTTTCCGATTGTTGCGCAGGGCAGCTAGAAATGCACCCTGATTCGTCTGCGTCTGCAACGCATTCGGAAAAGTTGAACCAGGTTCAACCTTCCGATAGGGTGAGCAATTATGTGGAATCCGAGCTTTACCCTGACTATCGCACATAATGGGTTCCCTGAGTGGGCGGTGTCTTGGGAAGAAAACGTAATGTTTGCTTGTTCCGTCGATGGAAGATTATTTTAGACGTGGAGGAGGTGGAGGTGGGGGTTGGTTTGCAGTAGTCTTGGGGAGTTTTGTTTTTTCTAGATGCTGAGAAATGCACTTACGTGCATTACTAGACTGAATTAATAGATTTCCCCCATTTTAGCATGGACAATTAATAATTGCGATGATGATGATGATGATGATGATGTGATGATGATAAGTAGGAGAAGGCATCGTATGTAGCAGGTGACGACAGGCTCCTGTGCAAGGTTAATTGACAGGCCCTTTGATATGAGTGTTAACCGAGGCCCGTATCCCGAGTTCGTCATCACATTTTCAATGCACACAATCGGACAACAGTTTATCTATAAGTTATATAATCAGTACATTCTCGACGGTCATGAAAATATCATATAGGCCTATTTAAAAAGTTACATTATACGCATGCTCGGAAGCGGAAAGTTTAACCTAAAAATATATATATGTTTCATGTTGTTTGTTGAATGGTCTTTAATGATATTATATTCTAATATGAGGCTGAGGCTATCGGCACTGCCGCAGTGCGAAAAAAAGCTGCTGTTTTCTATCGGCACTGCCGCAGTGCCAAAAAGCTGCTGTTTTCTATCGGCACTGCCGCAGTGCCAAAAAGCTGCTGTTTTCTATCGGCACTGCCACAGTGCGAAAAAAGCTGTTATTTTCTATCGGCATTATTACCGCAGTGCGAAAAAAGCTCCGATTTTCTATCGGCACTGCCGCAGTGCCAAAACACTGCAGTTTTCTATCGGCACTGCCACTCGAAAAGCTGCTGTTTAATTATCAAATGGATGTTTTTATCTATAGATTATGGTATCAATAATTGGTTAGCTAGCCTAGCCTATAATATTGTTAACATTATAATATATATGCAATTAAATTATAATTATTTCTAATTATTAAATATATACATAGCCTATATCTAGGCCAATACATAAAACAAAAAATAAAACAAAAATTTAAAAATAAAATAGTAGTAGTCATAATAATAATAATAATATTAATAATAATAATAATATAATAGCAGTGCTCGAAATGAATAAAAATTGTTCAATTAATGAGATGAATCAGCATATATTAAATCAACTTGCGTCTAAGCAAAACCTGGGTTTTTTTTTTAATAAAGGTGTTATCTATTTTATTCTGCTGTTTAAAAAAAAAAATATAAGTTTATTTTCTATGATAATTTTATCCACATAATTCATGTTTTCAATGTTAGTATGATTGATAAATAATACATAAAATAATAATAATAATAATAATAATGAAGGTGCTCGAATAATGCTTTAATAAAGAATTAATATTTCAAGAATACTTCAATAGGCCTATTTGCGATAGTGTGATTAATGAGATATTTGTTGATTAATTTATAGAAATATATATTAGGTAGGCCTATACCATTAATAATGATTCAGCATATTAAATCAACTTACGTCTATAGATCTAAAATCTTGGGTTTTTTTTCAATAAAATGTTACCTATTTTATTCTGTTTAAAAAAATAATCTTATAAAATACCGTACATTTTCATTGTAAATTATATGAGAATTTAATCCACATAATTTATGTTTTCTATTATTTAAGCATTTAAACAATTCAGTGGGCCTAACGCTGGATGTAAATGTAAAACAAAACAAAAACAAAAGCATCGCCAAAGTGTTTTCATGTATGCAAATGCTAATACTATCGCGCGATTACTGCGTATTTTTGGTAAGCAGAGCCCAGGATGGTTCACATGAATTGACGAATCCGTCGAAATGCCGTATAAATAAACTGCAATTATGTAAATAACTTTCACAAGAACTTTACGAATATCTTAATTAATATAATCTTAATTAATATTTTAAATTAGTTAATTACTAATTAATTAATAAATTGATATAAACATTGTGACCTTATAAATACAATTTATTTAATATGTTTTAAATAATAAATACAAGAATCCTGCAACGAATTTTTCAGGTCAGAAATTGGCATCAAAAAGTAATAATTTTTCAATCGCGATCTTCGTATTTGTCGGTTCATGGAAATAGCGACGATAAACATATAATAATTAGTTTATAGTTTTTATTATAGTTATAATAATAATTATACATATATAATAATTATTATATACATATATCATTATTATATTTTTATTGTATTATGTTATATATATAATTATATTATATAAAAGAACATATGTATATATACATAAATATATATATACACACGCACATATATATACACATATATATATATATACATATACATATATATACATATACATATATATACATATATATATATATACACATACATATTTATATACACATATATATATATATAATATATATACATATATATATATACATATATCTATATACACACACATATATATACATATAAATATATATAATATACATATACACATATATATACATATACATATATATACATATACATATATAATATATATATATATACATATACATATACATATACATATAAATTATATATATATATATATATATTGAAAATATTGAAAATGTTGAACTTGGTATTATCACTCTACAGACTGTTTCATGCTAATGCAATCTTCAGGAGTGAGAGAATACAAGGATTGTGCGAGTATATGAATGCTAAGACAGGTGAAGATGCAAATTGTTTTTAAGTAGGTATTTGTTGCTGTGCCTGCATTTAGACAATAGCTCGGTTCTTTTGTTTAGTGTTGACTGTTTGTCTGAATATATTATGTGAAGTTTCTCGGTTATGCACAGGTTGCAGCGTTTTGTTTTTGGGGAGTAAGCCGATGCTCTGTCGATGATAGACCATTTTGTAGGGTGTGTTGCTATCTTTTAATTTCCATACGTATTTGGAGAGTACGGTGCTGTTTCTGTGTTTGGGGGTGTTAAAAGTGTATTTGTGGTTTGTGTATCGGGTTTTGAACGGCGTGTCATTGAGCCCGATGTAGCATTTTTTGTCATCATTTGAGTAGACAGTGGCTTTGTAGATGATGGATGAGGTGAGGCAATTTCCAGAGAGTGGACATTCATCTTTTTTCCTGCAATTGCAGAGAGTTTTTGGCTGTTGTTGATTAGCAACCAGAAGCTGTTTGTTGTGGGCTTTGATTGAATGTAGGTAAGAATGGCCCCGGAAAAAATGGCCCCAGAAAAAAATGGCCCCGGTAAAAATGGCCCCGGTAAAAATGGCCCCATATGACAGGTAGGTAAAAATGGCCCCAATGAAAAATTCGGTAATAGAAATGATATATTTTTTTTAATCTTCAAATATTTAAATATTGTATAAGCAAGAATTAAATCAAGAAATAAAAAATGGCCCTCAATTAAATAAAAATTAATAATAAATCAATAAATAAATGCTGTAAAATACCCTGTAACAAAAATTTAATTAATAAATCAACATAAAGAATATGCATATTTGAGAACTAAAATAAATTAGTTTTTGTTACAATACTGTAACTTACAAAGCAACTTTTAAAAAATAGTAACATTGCATGCGTTAAAAAAAATGCTGTTAAATTAGTATTAGAAAGTTTTTAGTAGGAATACATACAGTACAGTATAATGTACAATATAGTCAGCGAGTTCATCAAACAAAGTATAAAAAAAAGTCTCGCCTTGGGTAGCATCTTTTTAAAGAAAATCATTAATTTCATTAAAAAAAAACACAAGTTACTGATTGATTAAATAATTCTATTTTAAATAAGAAATGATTATGCACAGTAAAGGTAACATAGGACAACATTTAAAAGATCATTATTTTAATGCTACTGAAACTGTTAATTATTTCAAGGTTTTATTTAAGTGCAAATCCAAGTTTGATTGCTTAATTAAAGAAATGCTTTGGATCAAAGAACTGAAACCTACACTTAAAAGCCAAAGCCAAACTGTTTATCTAGTTAATCTGCTAAGAAGGGCTAATTATTGCTTAGCTCCACTGTGGCTCTACACACAGTAGGCCCTATTGATATGTAAATTAATTAATTACTTCCTCTCACTGCTTGGTATTTTTGTTTTTAGTTTTTTCAATTTACTTGATCTTGAGAATGGTTCCATGATGGACCCGAAACGTCGATCTTTCTTGTCATTAAATTTTGTTTTGAGATTATGTTCTTAATTGATTTAATAAATAAAAGCCACAAATAATAATTTGATTTACTAAATTTCATTATGTAAAAATAGTTATGCTTTAACATACATGTAGATTAAAAATATGTTACGCCTTACTTATTTTTAATCTATGGTCTTTTTAATTAATTTTCTTTTTTTTTTATTGGAAATTCCTTAGTGCAGAGTAAATTTTTGAAAACCCATTAGGTTTACAGTAATATGAAAAAAATAATAGTTTATACAGAAATAGTATCTAAAATGATCTCAATAGTATCTAAAATGATCTCAATTTCCAAAGTTAAAGCAAAAGATCTAATCTAAACACACAATATTAGGCAGGATGTATTTGTTTGGAAAAGAACCCACTCTTTTGTGAAATTAAGAGGTTAATAGGTGAAAATTGTAAATTTAGAAATAAGTTGTATTTTTTCCTTTGAACTGAGATCAATATGTGATTTTTTTTTATTTCTTTAAAAGCATTGTTTTTTTAACAATTACAGCAGATGCAAATAATGTTCTGAGAGATAATCGAAAAACAATGGCCATTGAATAACATTTTTTGATAGTAGAAATAAAAGTTTTAAAAACGTTATTTCACTAACAAAGTAGAGGAATGACATACAGTATACAGTACTTCAACTACCAAAATATGCAATTCATAGATAACCACAAACTTCACTTTTGTTAAATATCAAATGAATTAACTTTACATGTTATAAACAATGCAAATAAACAGTAGTTAAAGCATATGGATCAATTGTGTGTTTGAATCACAAGTTCATGTATGGGAAAAAATTGTCTGCTTAGAGTTTATTCAAAGAAGTATTGCTTTTAGTAAACTGAATCATTAGGAATACATTTATTTAAGCCACTAATTTAGTTGCATACTTGGGTTTTACTCATCACTAACTAAATCCAAGTGCCTACTACTGGCTTAGAATGCTAAGAATTAAAATGGCATGTGATTGTGAGGGTAGGGTGATTATGGTAGGATTAAGTGGTATTGCTAAATCCCACAAACCACCCAAAACACACTGTAAAAAACCAAACAATTCAATTGTGATTGACTGACTTGGTATATCAATAAGAAAATTAAATACATTCATAACTATTTTTTGGTTAAAATTTTGATTTTTTTTTTAATGAAAAAATACTTGCAAATACACCACAAACCTCTAAATACACTGCCAACCCCATCTAAACCATATAATTATTATTGTAGAACTCTCTTTTTCTAAAAAAAAATAATAATAATTTGATGTTCATACTAACCCACTGTTTGTGGTGTTTCCACAGATTGAATTTCTGGGAAATTGTGATTCCTCTACCGTGAAATCGGCCACAAGTAAATTATTTTAGTATTAATAAATGCATGATTTATGTTGATTTATTGATTATGTTGTTGCTATTTTTTAACATTTAAATGGGAAAAAAATAAAAAGTGTAATTCATGGCTTTTTATTTATCTTTGAATATGTTATCATTGAATATTATTTCTTGCAAAAAGTAAAATGTAAATGGAAATTTTTTTAATGTTTAATAGATTCCTTTAAAAAACTAAATTATTTAAGATAAAAAAATGCATATATTGACTCAAGAAAATCAGTTTTAATACAGAATTTGATTATTGGGGCCATTTTTACCTACCTTTCATATGGGGCCATTTTTACCAGGGCCATTTTTTCCAGGGCCATTTTTTCTGGGGCCATTTTTTCCAGGGCCATTTTTTCCGGGGCCTTTCTTACCGTACACCTATACTGCCCTCTTATACACATCTAGATGTGTATAAGAGACAGCAGTAGGCCCTATTGATATGTAAATTAATTACTTACTTCCTGTCACTGCTTGGCATTTTTGCTTTTAGTTTTTTTCAATTTACTTGATCTTGAGAATGGTTCCATCATTTTCTCCATGGTTCCATGATGGACCCGAAACGTCGATCTTTCTTGTCATTAAATTTTGTTTTGAGATTATGTTCTTAATTGATTTAATAAATAAAATGAAGGACCCTTTTTTTAGGCTGAGTGTGACATCGAGGAAGTTGGTGGTGTGGATGTTCGCCTGTATGGTGATGTGGAGGTCGAATGCGTGGAAGATAGATATACTATTTTCCCTCATTTTATCGCGGTCCTCATTTTATCTCGGTCTCTACCGAGATGATGGCTTCGCCGTCATGAACAGTTCATCATCAAGACAATGCGATTCGATCATATAACTCCGGTTCTCACGCGACTTCACTGGTTACCCGTGAAACAGAGGATTGAATTCAAAATACTTATTTTTACATACAAAGCACTTCATGAGTTAACTCCTCCTTATATTTCTGACCTCATAAAACTACGTTAAAGCAAATGAAATAGACGACTTAGATCTAAAATCGACTCAACTCTTCTGCACATTCCATCTTGTCGCTTGAAGACTTACGGAGCAAGATCATTTTAAATAGCAGCACCTACTCTTTGGAATAGTTTACCTACAGATGTGAGAAATGCGACATCCTTGGATGTATTAAAAACTAAATTAAAATCACACCTTTATACTATATGTTATTAGTTTTTTCTTTCTCTTTTTTATAACATTAGTTAGAATAGATACCGTGCATCATTATGGCACCTGTGAATTATGATCGGGCCAACCATTGTTTGACAATGGTCTTAAATTGCGGGAGAACGGTGCGATGATGTGCGGTTCTTCTGCTATAGTCCTTTCATTTTGGTTCCTTTCCTTAGTTCGTTAGCATAGAATCTTTAGTTGGATTTTCTTTTTTTATTATTTTATATTAGCGCATTGAGACTTCAGTGTAATGCGCTATAGTAAATCCCACTACATTACATTACATAAGGGTTGGTGGCCTGCGGATTTTCGCAGAAGAACGCGTAGGCGTTACTCCATGCTGAGCATGGATAGCTGTTCTATAGCTGGGTACTGTACTATACATTCCGGCTAAAAAAACTCTGTCTTTAGGTCTCCCCATTTTGATCTTTTTACATCCTGATTGATGCGCCGGGGATAATAGCGTTGTGTTCGTTGACAATCAATAGAAAATTCAAAATTAGTGAGTGATAAAATAGTCGAGCTCTCCTTTCGCCCTCTGCTGGATTCGTCACTGAACTCATGGGTACACTTCCTTTTTTCCCTCTTTAAATAAAATTATACAGACTGTTTTTGGTTCAATATCGTAATAATGTATGTACGAAAGTGCGTTCTACGCAATTATTGTTGGAATATAATAATATATTGCTTATGTCTTTGATTTTTTTTCTTTATATAATGGCCTAAAGAATGAGATGAAATTACCTGATCTTTTTCAAGAGGAGAAAATCTTGGATTTTGAAGAACTTAAAGGTCATTAAAAACTCCTCAGAAGTAGGGAAAGCTCATTTCCGGCCATCTAGGAATCCAAATTTTCCCGGGAGAAGTCCACAGGACCACTTTTAATGTTGGGGGTTTTTTGAGACATTTTGAACCAGCCTCTTTCATATCCTGGTTCCTCCTCTGGCTAGAGTGCATTTCCCTTGTATTTCGAAATTGTTTATAAGTACACAATTCTTTAACCAACACATCGTTAATCAGGGATGCAAGATGACGCTGCGTATAAACAATTGATAAACTTAACATTTACTCGTGAATTGCTAGGTACAAAAACGTAGACTAACATTTCCAAATCGTTATTGTTGTACTTTTTGAAAAGCGTACACACACCTTCAACCTCTTCCCCACAGCGTACGTTTTGTACTCTCGTGAAAATGATGAAAATAATGGATGACCCCTAAGGATTGGCTGAATGTTTGTAAGAGATGTACCAACCGGTAACGAAACCGGTCTCCGTCTACCTAGAGTAAATGGCGCCACCAAACGAAGATAAAGTTTTGCGACTTAATCCACCAAATGCAGCTAAAGTTTTGCGACTTAATGATTGTGGATTGTGTGGTTAGTAAATTCCATAGCCATACTGTCAATAGCGCACACTAAACTATTTGCTGATGGAGCATTTTTGGGAAATTTACTCTTCTTTTTTCCATCCCAAACAACATAGTCCATCTCAGTCATCATAGCGAGTCACAAAATTAGGAAGTTTGTTTTCAACAGCAGACACACACAACAGAACACAGTGCGTCAAAATCTAAAAAAAAATACGTACTGGCATTTTGTAATACACATTCCCTTGTTGTACAGTATGACACTGTTTCATTAACATAACATACACTGAGGATCGCCAACGAATTGGGTGGGTATTCAAACTTTTACGATATGGTGAACTATTTCGATTAAAATGTTAAAGTGATTATATAAGAATTAGATGAGTCACTGTCAATAAAATAATTCGCAGAAGAGGAGTATTCAAAATATCGGTACTATTAATATGGGACTAATCTGATGACTGACGAATTCTTATCTACAGTATATACACTAGAGAATATTTACACTCACAATTTAAAAAAAAAAAATTACCAACAACGACATCTAAATGAGCTGTGGGAAAAACAGATTATCAGCCTGCTGCTCTCTGCTTGAATAGAGATCGTAACTGAACAATAATGATGCAGCAACAACATGCTTGATCAACTTGTAAAAATTCAGAGCCTTCTGTTGTTTGCCCATAAAACAAAATTAGGAGTGTTATACAGTACGATTTCAAAACATTGTCATCGTAAAGAAACAGCTTTAATATTGAAAACAAACAACTTGAAACAATATCGGTGTACGGATTGAAATAAATATTTACAATAGATTTTAATGGTCAACTTGTTATAAAATTTCACGACCAATTTTTACATACATTTGTGAGTGACGGTGTGTAATAGACACGCAAAACAAACATTAGCGGTTAGCTGTATAATATCTTTGAATATCATTTTAGACTGATTCATTCATATGCTTGGTCATCTTGTAATCATTTAGAATTCAACAGTTTTTAATAATAGGGTCCGTATCTCTACATTTCTAGACGTAGTATCAAATTATAGTTGCCATAGACCCGGTTTCATACACACTCGCTTAACTAAATTTCAAAGAAAACTGTTTTCCCAATTTTTCTTATTGTTGAATATTCTTATGCAATACTGTAGGCCCTGGTATAAAATTGACAGATCCATTAGACACTCTGTAAAGATCGATTATGCCCTTTTATATAATATTGTCAGGGGCGGATCCAGCATTTGAAAAAGGGGGGTTCGAAATGTCTCCAAAATCCAAAATGAAGGGGGATCGGGGGTCCTCCCCCGGGAAAATTTGTATACCTAGATGGCCGGAAATGAGCTTTCCCGACTTCTGAGGAGTCTTTTAATGACCTTTAAGTTCTTCAAAATTCAAGGTTTCCCCCTCTTGAAAAGGGTCAGGTAATTTTATCTCATTCTTTAGGCCTATACATAGAGAAAAAAATCAAAGACATAGGCAATATATTATTATATTCCAACCAACGGCGGAGGAACGTTTTTGAAAGGTGGGGGGGGGGCATTTAATAAGAACCAATATGCGAACGAAGCGAGTATCTAGGCTGGGGACCAGGGGGCCGCCAAGGGCCCCGGTGGGGGTCCAGGTGGGGGTAGGAGGCCCCCTGGAATCTACGGATATTTTACGAAGTTTGGTGAATTTTATAAGTTACCGTATTTTATAGGCATCAAGCTACTGTATGATTTCATATTTGTTGTAAATTCCAGTGGCGAAACCAGAATTTCGAAATAGAAGGGCCCAGGGAGGGTACTTTCACAGATAGAAGATCTATACTACCTTTGTTGATTATAGCACCTCTAGATGGCCGGAAATTGCACTTCCAGACATAAAATTTGAATATAATTATCTTTATATCTCCATTTTTATTGAACAATTTAGGAGGGTGGGCCGGGCCGGGTCCCCTTAAATACGCCACTGGCTACATCAGCAGATGAAGAATCAATACCACCTCAGCCCCACCATGGTTGGGGCTGAGGTAAGAAAATTTGTGATTATGGTACCTCTAGATGGCCGGAAATTAAACTCTCAGACTTAAAATTTGAATATAATTTTCTTTTATCTCCATTAAAAAAATTGAACAATTATTTAGCCTCCCCTCCCCTTGAACGCGCCACAGATTTCCGATCAAAGTCGAAGTCGAGATTGCTTCCAAGACCTCAATGAAATATTTATTATGAGGGTTATCCTTGATATTGGTTCCCCGACGAAAACCTCACTTTTCCACTGATGGATAAAAATTACCCTTCTATGTAGCCCAGAAATGATACTCCAACTGTGAAGTCGAAATAGAGGGGTTCCAGGGAGGGTCTTGCGTAAATAGAATGTCCACCCGCCTCAGACCCACAACTGTTGGAGCTGAGGTAAGAAAATGAGGTAATGTTCGTTAGAAAATGAAAGAAAAATTGATAATTTATAATAATAATAATAATAATAATAATAATAATAATAATAATAATAGGTCATAAGGCGCAAATAAACAAGGTGTAAGTATGAAATAATAATAATAATAATAATAATAATAATAATAATAATAATAATAATAATAATAATAATAATAATAATAATAATGACATTGCAGCGTTCGTAAAATGTTTGTCACTGGTGCTGTGAACAGGTGGGGGAACAGCCCCCCCCCCTCCCAGTAGAAAAAGTGGTGGCCCAATGGCCCCCTGGCTCCCCTGCTTCCAACAATATTGATTAGTTAGATATGAGTCTTTCTTCTATGTATCGATGAAAGGATAGGCCTGAAGAACCCACTTTCGTACATAAATTATGACGATGACGAACCAGAAACAGTGTGTATAATTTATATAATTGAAGACTAGTTGGGCTAAGCCTAGTTCGTCTGATCTGCCAACCTATGCCAAGGTAGGTTAGCATGCCTTTTGTAAGCCAGGACCCAGTAGTAGTAGTAGTAGTAGTAGGGGAGGGGGGGTTCGTCTGAACCCCCCCCCCCCGCTGGATCCGGCACTGATTGTAGGCCAGAGGCCTAATGTGTGTGAAGTACTGATTTTGTTAATATCGAATGGTTAAAATTGCACACAAACATCAAACTCTTGGCTTAACATACAATGCCAGAGGAAAGGAAATCACGTTTTAGTCACCAAAAAGGATTTTCCAAGGACGCACAGAGTAGGCTTTCTAATAGTATGTCCCAAAGCGAACGAGTTTCTGGTCTCGAAAATCCAGACACTTCGTTAAGGCTTATACAGTACAAAATACTGTACAGTATGTAATTCATTGAAAAAGATTTAAATTGAAGGACTTTTAAATGAAGTTTATATATATATACTAATATTTTGCGAATCTTGGGTTTTAAAAGCAATCTTGGGATTTTTTAGACCCAATCTTGAATTTTGATTTTCTCTAGTGGTCACGCTGCATTTAGAGACAGAATTATACCCCGACGACATCAAACTAGTGTAGGCCTTATAGGCTTAAGGACGTACTACTAGGCCTAGGCCTTTGATGTAAAAGTTGAAGTGCATGTACAGGATGCGCCATAGGCCTATATTAAAAAAAATAATACATTTTGTTAATTATTATTCGTTGGCCTGGGACCTAGGCAGGCAGGCCAGCTTTGCCGTCGAAAGTCCTGGGATTCGACGATGACGTCAGTGCACATGTTTACAATCGCCATTGATTGGAATGAAAAAATTTCGTTTCTTTTATGAAAGATAGTATTTTTTGAACATTTATCTATATAAAAACAAGATTAATATTGTAAAAAATGTATTTCTAGAGATTCATACATAATTCATATTTCATTTGGTAGACAAATATTCAGTAAGATACTAAAAACGATTATTAATTCTGAAATGTGCATCAAATCTCAGCTCTTATTAATCAGTATGTATTAGCCCTTACCAAAATGGCCAATTCATTCCAATTGGAAAAAATCATATTGGGTCCAATTGGAAAATACATCATTGGATTTTGGCACTTTCCAATTGGAAATTACATCATTGGATTTTGGCACTTTCCAATT